>NW_028288941.1:0-39844 GCF_059628265.1 Tinamus guttatus | reverse complement strand
GGGAGCACCGCCCTCGCGCTCTGATTGGCCGCGGCGCGCGGGGGGGGCGAGGCGCGGCGGGCAGGCCCCGCCCTCGCGCTCCCATTGGCCGCGGCGGGTGGGCCCCGCCCTCGCGCTCCCATTGGTCCCCGCCCAAGGGGGCGGGCTCGGGGGCCGGTAGGAGGCGGTTCCGGGGCGAATGAGGGGAAACGGGGGGACATTGGGGGACATTGGGGGGGACACGGAGGTGACATGGGGACATTGGGGGACATTGGGGGACATTGGGGGGGACATGGGGACATTGGGGGACATTAGGGACCCTGGGGAGATGTGGGGACATTGGGGGACACAGGGGACATTGGGGGGACATGGAGGTGACATGGGGACATTGGGGGACATTAGGGACCCTGTAGGGACGTGGGGACATTGGGGGACACAGGGGACATTGGGGGGTTGGGAATGAGCCCAAAGGAGCTTCAGGACCCCCCAAGCTGCCACGTGAGCACCCAGCCCCGCCCTCATTAGCATCTCATTAGCATCTCATTTAGGGCTTTTCTTTCCAAAACCAGCCTTTTTTTCCCCTAATAGGGGTCTTTTTGTCCCCAAATGCACCCTTCTTCCCACATTTTGGGTCTCCTGCCCCAAATTCAGCTCTTTTCTTTCCAAAAAACGGGATTTTTCCCCTAATATGGGTCTTTTCCCCCCCAAACTCACCCTTCCTCCCACATTTTGGGGTGTTCTGCCCCAAATTTGGCTCTTTTCTTTCCAAAAAAAGGGCTTTTTTTCCCCTAATATGGGTCTTTTTGCCCTAAAACTCACCCTTCTTCCCACGTTTCAAGGCTCCCGTCCCAAATTCGGCTCTTTTCTTTCCCAAAGGGTTTTTTTTTTTCCGTAATATGGGTCCTTTTGCCCCAAAATGCACCCTCCTTCCCACATTTTGGGTCTCCTGCCCCAAATTCAGCTCTTTTCTTTCCAAAGTGGTTTTTTTTTTCCCTAATATGGGTCTTTTTGTCCCCAAATGCACCCTCCTTCCCACATTTTGGGTCTCCTGCCCCAAATTCAGCTCTTTTCTTTCCAAAAAACGGGATTTTTCCCCTAATATGGGTCTTTTCCCCCCCAAACTCACCCTTCCTCCCACATTTTGGGGTGTTCTGCCCCAAATTTGGCTCTTTTCTTTCCAAAAAAAGGGCTTTTTTTCCCCTAATATGGGTCTTTTTGCCCTAAAACTCACCCTTCTTCCCATGTTTCAAGGCTCCCGTCCCAAATTCGGCTCTTTTCTTTCCCAAAGGGTTTTTTTTTTTCCGTAATATGGGTCCTTTTGCCCCAAAATGCACCCTCCTTCCCACATTTTGGGTCTCCTGCCCCAAATTCAGCTCTTTTCTTTCCAAAGTGGTTTTTTTTTTCCCTAATATGGGTCTTTTTGTCCCCAAATGCACCCTCCTTCCCACATTTTGGGTCTCCTGCCCCAAATTCAGCTCTTTTCTTTCCAAAAAACGGTATTTTCCCCCTAATATGGGTCTTTTCCCCCCCAAACTCACCCTTCCTCCCACATTTTGGGGTGTTCTGCCCCAAATTTGGCTCTTTTCTTTCCAAAAAAAGGGCTTTTTTTCCCCCTAATATGGTCTTTTCGCCCTAAAACTCACCCTTCTTCCCACATTTCGAGGCTCCCGTCCCAGATTCGTCTCTTTTCTTTCCCAATACTCCAGAACTGGACACAATACTGCAGAACTGGGCACTATACTCCAGATGTGGACACAATACTGCAGATGTGGACACAATACTGCAGATGTGGACACAATACTGCAGAACTGGGCACAATACTCCAGATGTGGACACAATACTCCAGATGTGGACACAATACTCCAGATGTGGACACAATACTGCAGATGTGGACACAATACTGCACAACTGGGCACAATACTGCACAACTGGGCACAATACTGCAGAACTGGGCACAAACCTGGAGCCCACAGAGGCATCCATTATCCATAGGGCCCAGAACAGGACATTTTCACCCCAAATTCCACACTGGAGGAACAGCTTTTCCCTGGGAGCTCCCATGCAACCTCAGCCATTCCCGGATTCTCCGATCCTGCAATTCGCCTGTACCTAAACCTCCCTGTTGAGCTCAGGGATCAGGTCTCGGGAATGGGGGAACTGATAGTGCCCGTTACACGGCGCGGAGAAAACCCCGGGAATGGCGGCCCCAGCACCCGGGTGTCTTGAGCGGCCGCTCCGGGGAGAAAACAGCGGGAATTGGTTCAAAAAAAGGGATTTTTTTCCCTCAGGTTCTAACGAAGGAGCCGCCGCGGACCGGGGCCGTCGCGGAAAATGGCGGCCGCCGCCTCAGGGGCGGTGAACGGGGCGGGGCGAGAGAGGCGCCTTTCCCGCGCGGCGCCGCCATTGGCTGCCACCCGCGGAGGGGCCGCCCGCGGCGAGCGCTGATTGGCTGAAGGCGCCGCCGTGGGCGGGACGGAGGGGGGGACACGGGGGCGGCGGGGAGGAGGGGAAGGAGGCGCCTTGGGATGGCGGGGGGCACAGCAGGGAGAGTTGAAGAAAAACGGGGAAAATCGAGGGATTTTGGGCATTTTTTGGTGTGTAAAATATACAAAAATGAGCAGCCTGGAGCGGGAAAGGGCCCAGGCGTCCGGGAAAGGGCCCAGGCGTCCGGGAAGGGCCCAAGAGTTCGGGAAAGGGCCCAGGAGTCTGGGCAATGACCCAACCACCACCCCCAACCTGGGGAGGATTAAGGAAAAACGGGGAAAATCAAGTGATTTTGTGGGTTTTTTGCATATATAAAATACACAAAAATGAGCAGCCGGGATGCAGCGGGCCCAGGAGTCCGGGAAGGGCCCAGGAGTCCGGGAAGGGCCCAGGCGTCCGGGCAATGACCCAACCACCACCCCCAGCCCGGGGAGGTTGAAAGAAAAACACGGAAAATGAAGTGATTTGGGGTTTTTTTGTGTGTGTATAAAATATACAAAAATGAGCAACCAGGGGCGGGGCGCAGGTGTCCGGGAAGGGGCCCAGGCATCCGGGAATGGGCCCTGGTGTCCGGGAAGGGTCCAGGGATCCGGGAAGGGTCCAGGGATCCGGGAAGGGCCCAGGCGTCCGGGAATGGGCCCCGGTGTCCGGGAAGGGTCCAGGGATCCGGGAATGGGCCCCGGTGTCCGGGAAGGGCCCAGGCGTCCGGGAAGGGTCCAGGGATCCGGGAAGGGGCCCCGGTGTCCGGGAAGGGGCCCAGGCGTCCGGGAAGGGTCCAGGGATCCGGGAAGGGGCCCCGGTGTCCGGGAAGGGCCCCGGTGTCCGGGAAGGGGCCCAGGCGTCCGGGCGCCGCTACCCGTCCCCCAGCAGGCGCCGCTTGGCGGCCGTGGCCGTGTACGGGTGCCAGCGCCACTCGACGTCGGCCGCGTCGCCCTGCTCCAGCGTGCCCAGGCGGATCAGGTAGGCTGGGGGGGGGGACACGGGCGCGTCACCCGGTGTCACTCGGTGTCACCCGGCGTCACCTGGTGTCACCCAGCGTCACCCGGCGTCACCCGGTGTCACTCGGTGTCACTCGCAGCGTCACCCGGCATCACCCGGCGTCACCCAGCGGTGTCACCCGGTGTCACCCGGCAGTGTCACCCGGTGTCACCCGGCATCACCCGGTGTCAGCCGGTGTCACCCAGCGTCACCCGGCATCACCTGGTGTCACCCAGTGTCACCTGGCGTCACCTGGTGTCACCCAGCGTCACCCGGTGTCAGCCAGTGTCACCCAGCAGCGTCACCCAGTGTCACCCAGCATCTCCTAGTGTCACCCAGCAGTGTCACCCGGCGTCACCCGGTGTCACCCTGCAGCACCACCCAGTGTCACCCAGCATCACCTAGTGTCACCCAGCAGTGTCACCCGGCGTCACCCGGCATCACCCGGCGTCACCCGGCAGTACCACCCAGTGTCACCCAGTGTCACCCAGCATCTCCTAGTGTCACCCAGCAGTGTCACCCGGCGTCATCCGGCATCACCCGGTGTCACCCGGCAGCATCACCCGGCATCACCCGGTATCACCCAGCATCAGCTAGTGTCACCCAGCAGTGTCACGCAGCGTCACCCGGTGTCACCCAGCATCACCCAGCAGTGTCACCCGGCGTCACCCGCGGCGTCACCCGGCATCACCTGGTGTCACCCAGCGTCACCCGGTGTCACCTGGTGTTAGCCGGTGTCACCCAGCGGTGTCACCCAGTGTCACCCAGCAGTGTCACCCGGTGTCACCCGGCGTCACCCAGTGTCACCTGGCAGCATCACCCGGCATCACCCGGTATCACCCAGCATCAGCTAGTGTCACCCAGCAGTGTCACCCAGCGTCACCCGGTGTCACCCAACATCACCCAGCAGTGTCACCCGGTGTCACCCAGCGGTGTCACCCGGTGTCACCCGGCAGTGTCACCTGGTGTCACCCGGCATCACCCGGTGTCACCCAGCGTCACCCAGCCTCACCCAGCAGTGTCACCCGCGGCATCACCTGGTGTCACCCAGCGTCACCCGGCGTCAGCCGGTGTCACCCAGCGGTGTCACCCGGTGTCACCCGGCAGTGTCACCCAGCATCACCCGGTGTCACCCACGGCGTCACCCGGCATCACCTGGTGTCACCCAGCATCACCCGGTGTCAGCCGGTGTCACCCAGCAGCGTCACCCAGTGTCACCCAGCATCTCCTAGTGTCACCCAGCAGTGTCACCCGGTGTCACCCGCGGCGTCACCCGGCGTCACCCAGCATCACCCGGCGTCAGCCAGTGTCACCCAGCGGTGTCACCTGGTGTGACCCGGCGTCACCCGGTGTCACCTGGCAGCGTCACCCAGTGTCACCCAGCATCTCCTAGTGTCACCCAGCAGTGTCACCCGGCGTCACCCAGCAGTGTCACCCAGAATCACCCGGTGTCACCCGGTGTCACCCAGCATCACCCAGCAGTGTCACCCGGTGTCACCTGGTGTCACCCCGTGTCACCCGGCAGTGTCACCCGGTGTCACCCAGCGTCACCCAGCACCACCCAGCAGTGTCACCTGGTGTCACCCGGCAGCGTCACCCGGTGTCACCCAGCATCACCTAGTGTCACCCAGCAGTGTCACCCAGCGTCACCCGGTGTCACCCAGGGTCACCCAGCACCACCCAGCAGTGTCACCCGGCAGTGTCACCCGGCAGCATCACCTGGTGTCACCCAGCATCACCTGGTGTCACCCGGTGTCACCCAGCATCACCTAGTGTCACCCAGCAGTGTCACCCAGCATCACCCGGCATCACCTGGTGTCACCCAGTGTCACCCAGCGTCACCCAGCAGTGTCACCCGGTGTCACCCAGCGTCACCCAGCACCACCCAGCAGTGTCACCTGGTGTCACCCAGCATCACCTAGTGTCATCCAGCACTGTCACCCGGCGTCACCCGGCATCACCCGGTGTCACCCCGCGTCACCCAGCACCACCCAGCAGTGTCACCCGGTGTCACCCGGCATCATCACCCGGTGCCACCCAGCAGCGTCACCCGGCGTCACCTGGTGTCACCTAGTGTCACCCAGCAGTGTCACCCAGCGTCACCCGGCATCATCACCCGGTGTCACCCAGCATCACCCAGCACCACCCAGCAGTGTCACCTGGTGCCACCCAGCACTGTCACCCAGTGTCATCCGGCAGTGTCACCCGCGGTGTCACCCGCGCTGTCACCGCCCCCCGGTGGCACTCACGGCGCAGCTCGAAGCGCGGCCCCAGCTCCGTGAGCTCCACGGTGCGGCCCTGCCGCTGGAACGTGTGGTTCCTGCGGGGACAGCGGTGTCACCCGGCGTCACCCGGCGCCACCCTGCAGCGTCACCCAGTGTCACCCGGCAGCGTCACCCAGGGTCACCCAGTGTCACCTGATGTCACCCAGCGTCACCCGGCGTCACCCGGTGGTGTCACCCGGTGTCACCCAGCATCACCTGGCAGCGTCACCCCGCGGCATCACCCAGTGTCACCCAGTGTCACCACCTGCCGTCACCCAGCATCACCCGGCAGCGTCACCCAGAGTCACCCGGTGTCATCCGGTGTCACCTGGCAGCATCACCCGGTGTCACCCGGCAGCGTCACCCGGTGTCACTCAGCGTCAGGCGGTGTCACCCAGCAGCGTCACCCAGTGTCACCCGGCAGTGCCACCCAGTGTCACCCAGCGTCACCACCTGCCGTCACCCAGCATCACCCGGTGGCATCACCTGGCAGTGTCACCCGGCGTCACCTGGTGTCACCTGGTGTCACCCAGCGTCACCCGGCGCCACCCTGCAGCGTCACCCAGTGTCACCCGGCAGCGTCACCCAGTGTCACCTGGTGTCACCCAGTGTCACCCAGCATCACCTGGCAGCGTCACCCCGCGGCATCACCCAGTGTCACCCAGTGTCACCCAGTGTCACCCGGTGTCACCTGGTGTCACCCGGCGTCACCCTGCAGCATCACCCGGCGCCACCCAGCGGTGTCACCCGGTGTCACCTGGCATCACCACCCAGTGTCACCCAGTGTCACCCGGTGTCACCCAGTGTCACCCGGCGTCACCCGGCGCTCACCGGAAGGAGATGACGTCATCGCTGTTGGCGAAGGTGACGACGCGGCGGCTGTCGGGCCGGGGCACCGGGAACAGGTGCTGCAGGATGGAGCCGACCTGCGCGGGGACGACGGTGACACCGCGGCCCCCGGTGTCCCCAATGACCCCCCGTGTCCCCAATGACCCCCATTGTCCCCGTTCCCCTGTCCCCCCATTGTCCCCATTGTCCCCCACATTGTTCCCATCCCCCTGTCCCCGCTGTCCCCCATTGTCCCCATTGTGTCCCCATTGTCCCCGTCCCCCTGTCCCTGCCGTCCCCCATTGTCCCCCCCATTGTCCCCATTGTCCCCCCATTGTCCCCATGCCCTTGTCACCGCCGTCCCCATTGTCCCCCCATTGTCCCCGTCCCCCTGTCCCCTCATTGTCCCCATTGTCCCCCTCATTGTCCCCGTTCCCCTGTCCCCCCATTCTCCCCATTGTCCCCCCATTCTCCCCATTGTCCCCCCATTGTCCCCATTGTCCCCCCCATTGTCCCCGTTCCCCTGTCCCCGCCATCCCCCATTGCCCCCCCATTGTCCCCCCATTGTCCCCATCCCCCTGTCCCCGCCGTCCCCCATTGCCCCCCCATTGCCCCCCCATTATCCCCATTGTCCCCCCACTGTCCCCATTGTCCCCCTCATTGTCCCCGTTCCCCTGTCCCTCCATTCTCCCCATTATCCCCCCAGTGTCCCCCCATTTTCCCCGTCCCCCTGTCCCCGCCGTCCCCCATCTCCCCCCCATTGTCCCCCCCATTCCCCCCCCGCGCACCCGGCGCCCCAGGGCTCCGCTCAGGCCGGGCAGCAGCAGGTGGGGGGCGCGGGCGGCCATGTTGGGCAGCCCGGGCAGGTCGTGGCGCAGGACGACCCCGCTCAGGGTGAAGTGGGCGGTGGGGCCGTGCGGGAGGTGGGACACGACCAGCCCGTCTGCAACATGGCCGCCGGGTCAGCGACATGGCCGCCGGGACGGCAACATGGCCGCCGGGTCGGCAACATGGCCGCCGGGACGGCAACATGGCCGCCGGGTCAGCAACATGGCCGCCGGGATGGCAACATGGCCGCCGGGACGGCAATATGGCCGCCCGGTCAGGAACATGGCCGCCGGGTCAGCAATATGGCCGCCGGGTCGGCAATATGGCCGCCTGCTCGGCAACATGGCCGCCGGGACGGCAACATGGCCGCCGCGACGGCAACATGGCCGCCGGGTCGGCAACATGGCCGCTGGGTCAGCAACATGGCCGCCGCGACGGCAACATGGCTGCCGGGTCGGCAATATGGCCGCCGGTGTGGCAACATGGCCGCCGGGTCAGCGACATGGCCGCCGCAATGGCAACATGGCCGCCGGGATGGCAACATGGCCGACGAGTTGGCAACGTGGCTGCCACGGCAACATGGCCGCCGGGTCAGGAACATGGCCGCCGGGATGGCAACATGGCCGCCCGGTCAGCGACATGGTCGCCGGGTCGGCAATATGGCCGCCGGGCCGGCAACATGTCCGCCGGGACGGCAACATGGCCACCGGCGTGGCAACATGGCTGCCCGGTCAGTGACATGGCCGCCCGGTCAGCAACATGGCCGCCACAACGGCAACATGGCTGCCCGGTCAGGAACATAGCCGCTGGGTCAGCAACATGGCCGCCCAGTCAGGAACATGGCCGCTGGGTCGGCAATATGGCCGCCGCGATGGCAACATGGCCGCCATGACGTCAACATGGCCGCCGGGATGGCAACATGGCTGCCAGGGCAACATGGCCGCTAAGGCAGTAACATGGCTGCCAAGACAACAACATGGCTGCCACGTAACCAATATGGCCGCCATGGCAACATGGCTGCCATGGCAACAACATGGCTGCTGGGTAACCAATATGGCTGCCACGGCAACATGGCCGCCGGGGCGGCAACATGGCCGCCCCCATTCCCGCCAGCCTCCCCCTCCCACTGCGGCCTGCCCACGCTAAGGCCCCGCCCCCAGGAGGCTCCGCCCCCCAGTGTCCCCGCCCCCTCAGGCCCCACCCCCGTGTCCCCTGCGCCCCATGCCCCCACCTCCGCAGGCCCCGCCCCTCGTAGGCCCCGCCCCCCGCCCCGCAGCCCCCCCACAGGCCCCACCCACCGTGTCCCCGTAGACCCCGCCTCCCGTGTCCCCGCCCCTCCCACAAGCCCCGCCTCCGTGTCCCCACCTCCGCAGACCCCTCCCACCAGGTCCCAACCCCTCGTGACCCCACCCCCGTGTCCCCGCCCCTCATGTCCCCGCCCCCTGCAGGCCCCGCCCCCCGCAGGCCCCGCCCCGTGTCTCCACCTCCGCAGACCCCTCCCACCAGGTCCCAACCCCTCATGTCCCCGCCCCCCGCAGGCCCCGCCTCCCGTGTCCCCGCCCCCGTAGGCCCCGCCCACCGTGTCCCCACAGGCCCTGCCCACCGTGTCCCCGCCCCCCGCAGGCCCCGCCCCCCCGTGTCCCCGTAGGCCCCGCCTCCCGTGTCCCCACCTCCGCAGACCCCTCCCACCAGGTCCCAACCCCTCGTGACCCTGTCCCCGTGTCCCCGCCCCCCTGGCCCCGCCTCCAGTGTCCCCGCCCCCTTGGCCCCGCCCCCAGTGTCCCCACCCCCACAGACCCCTCCCACCAGGTCCCAGCCCCTCATGTCCCTGCCCCCCACAGGCCCCGCCCCCTGCAAGCCCCGCCTCCCGTGTCCCCGCAGGCCCCGCCTCCCGTGTCCCCGTCCCCCGCAGGCCCCGCCCACCGTGTCCCCGTAGGCCCCGCCTCCCGTGTCCCCACCTCCGCAGACCCCTCCCACCAGGTCCCAACCCCTCGTGACCCCGCCTCCGTGTCCCCGCCCCCGCAGGCCCCGCCTCCAGTGTCCCCGCCCCCCGCAGGTCCCTCCCACCGTGTCCCCGTAGGCCCCGCCTCCCATGTCCCCACCTCCACAGATCCCTCCCACCAGGTCCCAACCCCTCGTGACCCTGTCCCCGTGTCCCCGCCCCCCGTAGGCCCCACCTCCCATGTCCCCGCCCCCTTGGCCCCTCCCCCTTGGCCCCGCCCCCCGGCCCCGCCCCCTCACCGGGCCGCCCGCGGGTCTCGTGCAGCACTATCAGGTCGGTGACGCCGGCGGCGCCGCACGCGGCCACCAGGGCGCCCAGCTCCGCCCGGCCCCGGTTCAGCCCCCGCGCGCCGGGGATGGCCAGGCGGAGCTCCTGGGGGCGGGGCCAGCCATGAGACACGCCCCCTGGGCCCGCCCCCTGCCCACAGCCCCGCCCCCTGCCATAGACCCGCCCCCTGCCCATAGACCCATCCCCTCCCATAGACCCTCCCAT
This sequence comes from Tinamus guttatus, assembly GCF_059628265.1. Taxonomy (NCBI): domain Eukaryota; kingdom Metazoa; phylum Chordata; class Aves; order Tinamiformes; family Tinamidae; genus Tinamus; species Tinamus guttatus. Next base: position 29,989 of record NW_028288941.1, on the reverse strand, counting down.
AAATCTGCCCCCATCCATTGAGTCCCCATGCGCCGGGGATGACCAGGCAGAGCTCCTGGGGGCGGGGCCACGATGGGACACGCCCCCTGGGCCCGCCCCCTGCCCATAGACCCGCCCCCTGCCCATAGACCCGCCCACACCCATTGAGTCCCCATGCGCCTGGGATGACCAGGCGGAGCTCCTGGGGGCGGGGGCCAGCCATGAGACACGCCCCCTGGGCCCGCCCATAGCTCCACCCCCTGCCCATAGCCCCGCCCCCTGCCCATAGCCCCGCCCCCTGCCCATAGACCCATCCCCTCTCATAGACCCGCCCCCATCCATTGAGTCCCCATGTGCCGGGGATGACCAGGCGGAGCTCCTGGGGGCGGGGCCACGATGGGACACGCCCCCTGGGCCCGCCCATAGCTCCACCCCCTGCCCATAGCCCCGCCTCCTGCCCATAGACCCATCCCCTCCCATAGACCCATCCCCTCCCATAGACCCATCCCCATCCATTGAGTCCCCATGTGCAGGGGGTGACCAGGCGGAGCTCCTGGGGGCGGGGCCAGCCATGAGACACGCCCCCCGGATCCGCCCCCTGCCCATAGACCCGCCCCCTGCCCACAACCCCGCCCCCTGCCCATAGACCCACCCCCACCCATTGACTCCCCATGCGCCCGGGATGACCAGGCGGAGCTCCTGGGGGCGGGGCCACGATGGGACACGCCCCCTGGGCCCGCCCATAGCTCCACCCCCGCCCATAGCCCCGCCCCCTGCCCATAGACCCACCCCCACCCATTGACTGCCTATGTGCAGGGGGTGACCAGGCGGAGCTCCTGGGGGCGGGGCCAGCCATGAGACACGCCCCCTGGTCCCGCCCATAGCCCCACCCCCTGCCCATAGCCCCGCCCCCTGCCCATAGACCCATCCCCTCCCATAGACCCACCCCCAGCCATTGAGTCCCCACGTGCCGGGGATGACCAGGCGGAGCTCCTGGGGGCGGGGCCAGCCATGGGACACGCCCCCTGGGCCCGCCCCTGCCCATAGACCCGCCCCCTGCCCATAGCCCCGCCCCCTGCCCATAGACCCGCCCCCACCCATGGACTCCCCGCGCGCCCGGGATGGCCAGGCGGAGCTCCTGGGGGCGGGGCCACGCTGGGACACGCCCCCTTGGGCCACCCCCTCCCACCCCGCCCAGCTCCTGGGGGCGGGGCACGCCCCTAGCCCCGCCTCCCACCCCTCCTGGGGGGCGGGGCCACAAGAAGGGGCGGGGCCAACACGCGACACCCCAACAGCAGGGTTAGGGGCGGGGCTTCAGGGAGGGGGCGGGGCCACAGCCCAGAACCCAGCCCCAATCAGTCCCGGCTCCTCCAAGGGGCGGGGCCATGGCGAGAGGGGCGGGGCCTCCCCACAAGGGGCGGAGCCATCGGCTCCAGGAGGCGCGTGCCCCCCCCCCCCGAGTATCCAATAGAAGCGGGTGGGGCTCCCGCAGGCCCCGCCCACCCGGCCGAGGCCCCGCCCACCCGGCCGAGGCCCCGCCCACCGCGAGGCCCCGCCCACCTTGGCGAACTGCCGCAGCCGGGCGCTCGGCTCCCGCGACGTCGTCACCACCACGCGGGGGGGCTCCAGCCCCGCCCACCGGTACTCGTCGTCATGGCAACTCGTCAGCGCTGCGGGGGGCGGGGTCAGCAAGGACACGCCCCCTCCTCCCCCCCCCCCCCCCCCCCCCCCCCCGCCCAGGGCCGAACCATTGTGCAATGAGGGGGAGCCTGGCCCGAAATTCCCCAATTTGAGGCGGATTTGGACAATTTGGGGTGGTTTTGGGGCAATTCGAGGCAGTTTTGGGCAGTTTGGGGTGACTCAAGGCAGTTTGGGGGCACTTCGGGGATGATTTAGATCATTTTGGGGGAAGATTCAGGTCGGTTTTGGGGCCATTCAGGGCGATTCAGTCCAGTTTTGGGTCGATTTGGGCTGGTTTTGTGGCGTTTCGGGACGGTTTTGGGCTAGTTTTGGGCCAATTTGGGGTAGTTTTGGGGCAATTCAGGGTGGATTCAGAGAGATCGGGTCGATTCGGGGCAGTATTGGGGCAAATTGGGGCGGTTTTGGGGCGATTCGGGTCGATTCAGGCCGGTTTTGGGGCGATTCGAGCCAGTTTTGTGCTGGTTTTGGGGCTATTGGGGCCAGTTTGGGGCTGATTTTGGGGTGATTCGGGTAGGTTTTGGGGCAATTTGGGGCAGATTCGGAGTGATTCCGGTCAATTTGGGGCAGCGCTGGGTCAATTTGGGTCCATTCGGGGCAGTTTGGGGGCAATTTGGGGTGGTTTTGGGGCGATTTGGGTCGATTCGGGGCCGTTTTGTGGCAGTTTTGAGTCAACTCAGGTCAACTTGGGGCGGTTTTGGGGCGATCCAGGCAGTTTTGGGGTAATTCGGGCCGGTTTTGGGGCGATTTGGGGCGGATTTGGAGTGATTCCGGTCGATTCGGGGCAGTTTTGGGGTGATCCGGGCTGGTTTTGGGTCAATTCGGGTGGACTCGGGCCAGTTTTGGGGCAATTCTGGGCGGTTTTGGGGCCATTCGGGGCAGTTTTGGTCAATTTGGGGTGCTCCGGGCCGGTTTTGGGGCCATTCTGGGTCAGTTTTGGGGCCATTCCGGGTCAGTTTTGGGGCCATTCCGGGCAGTTTCGGGCCATTCTGGCCGGTTTTGGGGTGATCTGGGGCGCTTCGGGCCGGTTTTGGGGCCATTCTGGGTGGTTTCGGGTCAATTCAGGGCAGTTTTGGGGTGATTTGGGCCAGTTTTGGGGCCATTCCGGCCGGTTTTGGGGCCATTCCGGCCGTTTTGGGGGCAATTCCGGGTGGTTTCGGGGCCATTCTAGGCGGTTTTGGGGTCATTCAGGCCGTTTTTGGGGCCATTCGGGCCGGTTTTGGGGCCATTCCGGGCGGTTTTGGGGCAGTTCCGGGCGGTTTTGGGGCAGTTCCGGGCGGTTTCGGGGCCATTCGGGCTGGTTTCGGGGCCATTCGGGCTGGTTTCGGGGCCATTCGGGCCGGTTTTGGGGTGATTTGGGCCGGTTTTGGGGCCATTCCGGGTGGTTTCAGGGCCATTCCGGGCGGTTTTGGGGTGATTTGGGCCGGTTTTGGGCCGTTCCGGGCGGTTTTGGGGCCATTCCGGGCAGTTTTGGGGCCATTCTGGGCGGTTTTGGGGCCATTCTGGGTGGTTTTGGGGCCATTCCGGGCGGTTTCGGGGCCATTCGGGCCGGTTTCAGGGCAATTCGGGCCGGTTTTGGGGTGATTTGGGCCGGTTTTGGGGCCATTCCGGGCGGTTTTGGGGCCATTCCGGGCGGTTTCGGGGCCATTCGGGGCCGTTTTGGGGTGATTCGGGCCGGTTTTGGGCCATTCCGGGCGGTTTTGGGGCCATTCCGGGCAGTTTTGGGGTGATTTGGGCCGGTTTTGGGCCATTCCGGGCGGTTTTGGGGCCATTCCGGGCGGTTTTGGGGCCATTCGGGCCGGTTTCGGGGCCATTCTGGGCAGTTTTGGGGCCATTCCGGGCGGTTTCAGGGCAATTCGGGCCGGTTTTGGGGTGATTTGGGCCGGTTTCGGGGCTATTCCGGGCGGTTTCAGGGCCATTCGGGGCCGTTTTGGGGTGATTCGGGCCAGTTTTGGGGTGATTTGGGCTGGTTTCGGGGCCATTCCGGGCGGTTTTGGGGCCATTCCGGGCGGTTTTGGGGCCATTCCGGGCGGTTTTGGGGCCATTCGGGGCCGTTTTGGGGCCATTCCGGGCGGTTTTGGGGCCATTCGGGCCTGTTTCGGGGCCATTCTGGGCAGTTTTGGGGCCATTCCAGGCAGTTTCGGGGCCATTCCGGGCGGTTTTGGGGCCATTCCGGGCCGTTTTGGGGTGATTCGGGCCGGTTTTGGGCCATTCCGGGCGGTTTCGCACTCACTCTCCCCGCCGGGGGTGTCGAATTCCAGGCTCTCCTGCAGCTCCAGCGCATCCCGGCGAAGCTCCGGAGGCAGCGGCCGGTTCTCTGCAACCGACCCAAAACCCTGACATTCCGCCCCAAAACGGGGCCTTCCCCACCCCCTGCCCCCAAATTCCTGCCGATTGCTCCCAAATCCGTGTCCACTCCCTTCAAAATGGGGAGTTTTTGCTTGAAATCTTTATCTTTTCCCCCAAAATCTCTATCTTTTCCCTCAAATTCCTTTTCTTTCCCGAAATCCCTGTTCTTTTTCTCAAATTCCTGCTTTTTCTCCCCAAATTCCTGTTCTTTTTTCTCCAAATTCCTGCTTTTTCTCTCCAAATCCCTGTTCTTTTCCCTCCAAAATCCTGTTTTTTCTCCCCAAATCCCTACCGTTTTCTTCCAAACCCATTCTTTTCTCCCAAATTCCTGCCTTTTTTTCCCAAATTCCGATCTCTCTTGCCCCAATCCGCAGCTTTTCCATGTTTTTCCCTTTTCCACCTACTGTCACCCCCACATTCCCATTTCCCAAGTTTCCCATATTCCCCATATTCCTGTTTTCCCCATTCCCGCCCCCCCGCAGCACTTCCCGCATTCCAATTCCCACATTCCCCTTCCCTGTATTCCCACATTCCCATTCCTGTTCCCCCATTCCCATTCCCGTATTCCCATTCCCGCATTCTGGCTCACCCCGCCGGGCTCCCCCATTCCCGTCCCCATCCCCATTCCCATTCCCATATTCCCACATTCCCAGTATTCCCGGTATTCCCGGTACTCACCGCTCAGCGCTCCCCGCAGTCGCTCCCTCCTCTCCCCCATTCCCGGTATTCCCGGTATTCCCGGTCCTCACCGCTCAGCGCTCCCCGCAGTCGCTCCCTCCTCTCCCCCATTCCCGGTATTCCCGGTATTCCCGGTCCTCACCGCTCAGCGCTCCCCGCAGTCGCTCCCTCCATTCCCATATTCTCACATTCCCGGTATTCCCGGTATTCCCGGTCCTCACCGCTCAGCGCTCCCCGCAGTCGCTCCCTCCATTCCCATATTCTCACATTCCCGGTATTCCCGGTATTCCCGGTACTCACCGCTCAGCGCTCCCCGCAGTCGCTCCCTCCTCTCCCCCATTCCCGGTATTCCCGGTATTCCCGGTCCTCACCGCTCAGCGCTCCCCGCAGTCGCTCCCTCCATTCCCATATTCCCACATTCCCGGTATTCCCGGTATTCCCGGTCCTCACCGCTCAGCGCTCCCCGCAGTCGCTCCCTCCATTCCCATATTCCCCCATTCCCGGTATTCCCGGTATTCCCGGTCCTCACCGCTCAGCGCTCCCCGCAGTCGCTCCCTCCTCTCCCCCATTCCCGGTATTCCCGGTCCTCACCGCTCAGCGCTCCCCGCAGTCGCTCCCTCCATTCCCATATTCTCACATTCCCGGTATTCCCGGTATTCCCGGTACTCACCACTCAGCGCTCCCCGCAGTCGCTCCCTCCATTCCCATATTCTCACATTCCCGGTATTCCCGGTATTCCCGGTCCTCACCGCTCAGCGCTCCCCGCAGTCGCTCCCTCCATTCCCATATTCTCACATTCCCGGTATTCCCGGTATTCCCGGTCCTCACCGCTCAGCGCTCCCCGCAGTCGCTCCCTCCATTCCCATATTCTCACATTCCCGGTATTCCCGGTATTCCCGGTCCTCACTGCTCAGCGCTCCCCGCAGTCGCTCCCTCCATTCCCATATTCTCACATTCCCGGTATTCCCGGTATTCCCGGTACTCACCGCTCAGCGCTCCCCGCAGTCGCTCCCTCCATTCCCATATTCTCACATTCCCGGTATTCCCGGTATTCCCGGTCCTCACCGCTCAGCGCTCCCCGCAGTCGCTCCCTCCATTCCCATATTCTCCCATTCCCGGTATTCCCGGTATTCCCGGTACTCACCGCTCAGCGCTCCCCGCAGTCGCTCCCTCCATTCCCATATTCTCCCATTCCCGGTATTCCCGGTATTCCCGGTACTCACCGCTCAGCGCTCCCCGCAGTCGCTCCCTCCATTCCCCCATTCCCGGTATTCCCGGTATTCCCGGTACTCACCGCTCAGCGCTCCCCGCAGTCGCTCCCTCCATTCCCATATTCTCACATTCCCGGTATTCCCGGTATTCCCGGTCCTCACCGCTCAGCGCTCCCCGCAGTCGCTCCCTCCTCTCCCCCATTCCCGGTATTCCCGGTCCTCACCGCTCAGCGCTCCCCGCAGTCGCTCCCTCCATTCCCATATTCTCACATTCCCGGTATTCCCGGTATTCCCGGTATTCCCGGTACTCACCGCTCAGCGCTCCCCGCAGTCGCTCCCTCCTCTCCCCCATTCCCGGTATTCCCGGTATTCCCGGTCCTCACCGCTCAGCGCTCCCCGCAGTCGCTCCCTCCATTCCCATATTCTCACATTCCCGGTATTCCCGGTCCTCACCGCTCAGCGCTCCCCGCAGTCGCTCCCTCCATTCCCGGTATTCCCCCATTCCCGGTATTCCCGGTATTCCCGGTCCTCACCGCTCAGCGCTCCCCGCAGTCGCTCCCTCCTCTGCCCCATTCCCGGTATTCCCGGTATTCCCGGTCCTCACCGCTCAGCGCTCCCCGCAGTCGCTCCCTCCATTCCCATATTCTCACATTCCCGGTATTCCCGGTATTCCCGGTCCTCACCGCTCAGCGCTCCCCGCAGTCGCTCCCTCCTCTCCCCCATTCCCGGTATTCCCGGTATTCCCGGTCCTCACCGCTCAGCGCTCCCCGCAGTCGCTCCCTCCATTCCCATATTCTCACATTCCCGGTATTCCCGGTATTCCCGGTCCTCACCGCTCAGCGCTCCCCGCAGTCGCTCCCTCCTCTCCCCCATTCCCGGTATTCCCGGTATTCCCGGTACTCACCGCTCAGCGCTCCCCGCAGTCGCTCCCTCCATTCCCATATTCCCACATTCCCGGTATTCCCGGTATTCCCGGTCCTCACCGCTCAGCGCTCCCCGCAGTCGCTCCCTCCATTCCCCCATTCCCGGTATTCCCGGTATTCCCGGTCCTCACCGTTCAGCGCTCCCCGCAGTCGCTCCCTCCATTCCCATATTCCCACATTCCCGGTATTCCCGGTACTCACCGCTCAGCGCTCCCCGCAGTCGCTCCCTCCATTCCCATATTCCCCCATTCCCGGTATTCCCGGTATTCCCGGTACTCACCGCTCAGCGCTCCCCGCAGTCGCTCCCTCCTCTCCCACATTCCCGGTATTCCCGGTATTCCCGGTCCTCACCGCTCAGCGCTCCCCGCAGTCGCTCCCTCCATTCCCATATTCCCCCATTCCCGGTATTCCCGGTATTCCCGGTCCTCACCGCTCAGCGTTCCCCGCAGTCGCTCCCTCCATTCCCATATTCTCACATTCCCGGTATTCCCGGTATTCCCGGTACTCACCGCTCAGCGCTCCCCGCAGTCGCTCCCTCCTCTCCCCCATTCCCGGTATTCCCGGTATTCCCGGTACTCACCGCTCAGCGCTCCCCGCAGTCGCTCCCTCCATTCCCATATTCTCACATTCCCGGTATTCCCGGTATTCCCGCTACTCACCGCTCAGCGCTCCCCGCAGTCGCTCCCTCCTCTCCCCCATTCCCGGTATTCCCGGTATTCCCGGTACTCACCGCTCAGCGCTCCCCGCAGTCGCTCCCTCCATTCCCACATTCCCGGTATTCCCGGTCCTCACCGCTCAGCGCTCCCCGCAGTCGCTCCCTCCATTCCCATATTCTCACATTCCCGGTATTCCCGGTATTCCCGGTACTCACCGCTCAGCGCTCCCCGCAGTCGCTCCCTCCTCTCCCCCATTCCCGGTATTCCCGGTACTCACCGCTCAGCGCTCCCCGCAGTCGCTCCCTCCTCTCCCCCATTCCCGGTATTCCCGGTATTCCCGGTACTCACCGCTCAGCGCTCCCCGCAGTCGCTCCCTCCTCTCCCCCATTCCCGGTATTCCCGGTATTCCCGGTACTCACCGCTCAGCGCTCCCCGCAGTCGCTCCCTCCTCTCTCCCATTCCCGGTATTCCCGGTATTCCCGGTACTCACCGCTCAGCGCTCCCCGCAGTCGCTCCCTCCTCTCCCACATTCCCGGTATTCCCGGTACTCACCGCTCAGCGCTCCCCGCAGTCGCTCCCTCCTCTCCCACATTCCCGGTATTCCCGGTATTCCCGGTACTCACCGCTCAGCGCTCCCCGCAGTCGCTCCCTCCATTCCCACATTCCCGGTATTCCCGGTATTCCCGGTACTCACCGCTCAGCGCTCCCCGCAGTCGCTCCCTCCATTCCCATATTCTCCCATTCCCGGTATTCCCGGTACTCACCGCTCAGCGCTCCCCGCAGTCGCTCCCTCCTCTCCCACATTCCCGGTATTCCCGGTATTCCCGGTACTCACCGCTCAGCGCTCCCCGCAGTCGCTCCCTCCTCTCCCCCATTCCCGGTATTCCCGGTATTCCCGGTACTCACCGCTCAGCGCTCCCCGCAGTCGCTCCCTCCATTCCCATATTCTCACATTCCCGGTATTCCCGGTATTCCCGGTCCTCACCGCTCAGCGCTCCCCGCAGTCGCTCCCTCCTCTCCCCCATTCCCGGTATTCCCGGTATTCCCGGTCCTCACCGCTCAGCGCTCCCCGCAGTCGCTCCCTCCTCTCCCCCATTCCCGGTATTCCCGGTATTCCCGGTACTCACCGCTCAGCGCTCCCCGCAGTCGCTCCCTCCTCTCCCCCATTCCCGGTATTCCCGGTACTCACCGCTCAGGGCTCCCCGCAGTCGCTCCCTCCTCTCCCCCATTCCCGGTATTCCCGGTATTCCCGGTACTCACCGCTCAGCGCTCCCCGCAGTCGCTCCCTCCATTCCCATATTCTCACATTCCCGGTATTCCCGGTATTCCCGCTACTCACGGCTCAGCGCTCCCTGCAGTCGCTCCCTCCTCTCCCCCATTCCCGGTATTCCCGGTCCTCACCGCTCAGCGCTCCCCGCAGTCGCTCCCTCCATTCCCATATTCTCACATTCCCGGTATTCCCGGTATTCCCGGTCCTCACCGCTCAGCGCTCCCCGCAGTCGCTCCCTCCTCTCCCCCATTCCCGGTGTTCCCGGTATTCCCGGTATTCCCGGTCCTCACCGCTCAGCGCTCCCCGCAGTCGCTCCCTCCTCTCCCCCATTCCCGGTATTCCCGGTATTCCCGGTACTCACCGCTCAGCGCTCCCCGCAGTCGCTCCCTCCTCTCCCCCATTCCCGGTATTCCCGGTATTCCCGGTACTCACCGCTCAGCGCTCCCCGCAGTCGCTCCCTCCATTCCCATATTCTCACATTCCCGGTATTCCCGGTATTCCCGGTCCTCACCGCTCAGCGCTCCCCGCAGTCGCTCCCTCCATTCCCATATTCTCACATTCCCGGTATTCCCGGTATTCCCGGTACTCACCGCTCAGCGCTCCCCGCAGTCGCTCCCTCCATTCCCATATTCTCACATTCCCGGTATTCCCGGTATTCCCGGTACTCACCGCTCAGCGCTCCCCGCAGTCGCTCCCTCCATTCCCATATTCCCCCATTCCCGGTATTCCCGGTATTCCCGGTACTTACCGCTCAGCGCTCCCCGCAGTCGCTCCCTCCATTCCCATATTCTCACATTCCCGGTATTCCCGGTATTCCCGGTACTCACCGCTCAGCGCTCCCCGCAGTCGCTCCCTCCATTCCCATATTCTCACATTCCCGGTATTCCCGGTATTCCCGGTCCTCACCGCTCAGCGCTCCCCGCAGTCGCTCCCTCCATTCCCCCATTCCCGGTATTCCCGGTATTCCCGGTATTCCCGGTACTTACCGCTCAGCGCTCCCCGCAGTCGCTCCCTCCATTCCCATATTCTCACATTCCCGGTATTCCCGGTATTCCCGGTACTCACCGCTCAGCGCTCCCCGCAGTCGCTCCCTCCATTCCCACGTTCCCGGTATTCCCGGTATTCCCGTTCCTCACCGCTCAGCGCTCCCCGCAGTCGCTCCCTCCATTCCCATATTCTCACATTCCCGGTATTCCCGGTATTCCCGGTATTCCCGGTCCTCACCGCTCAGCGCTCCCCGCAGTCGCTCCCTCCTCTCCCACATTCCCGGTATTCCCGGTATTCCCGGTCCTCACCGCTCAGCGCTCCCCGCAGTCGCTCCCTCCATTCCCATATTCCCCCATTCCCGGTATTCCCGGTATTCCCGGTACTTACCGCTCAGCGCTCCCCGCAGTCGCTCCCTCCATTCCCATATTCTCACATTCCCGGTATTCCCGGTATTCCCGGTACTCACCGCTCAGCGCTCCCCGCAGTCGCTCCCTCCATTCCCATATTCTCACATTCCCGGTATTCCCGGTATTCCCGGTCCTCACCGCTCAGCGCTCCCCGCAGTCGCTCCCTCCATTCCCCCATTCCCGGTATTCCCGGTATTCCCGGTACTTACCGCTCAGCGCTCCCCGCAGTCGCTCCCTCCATTCCCATATTCTCACATTCCCGGTATTCCCGGTATTCCCGGTACTCACCGCTCAGCGCTCCCCGCAGTCGCTCCCTCCATTCCCACGTTCCCGGTATTCCCGGTATTCCCGGTACTCACCGCTCAGCGCTCCCCGCAGTCGCTCCCTCCTCTCCCCCATTCCCGGTATTCCCGGTATTCCCGGTACTCACCGCTCAGCGCTCCCCGCAGTCGCTCCCTCCTCTCCCCCATTCCCGGTATTCCCGGTATTCCCGGTACTCACCGCTCAGCGCTCCCCGCAGTTGCTCCCTCCTCTCCCCCATTCCCGGTATTCCCGGTACTCACCGCTCAGCGCTCCCCGCAGTCGCTCCCTCCATTCCCACATTCCCGGTATTCCCGGTATTCACCGCTCAGCGCTCCCCGCAGTCGCTCCCTCCATTCCCACATTCCCGGTATTCCCGGTATTCCCGGTACTCACCGCTCAGCGCTCCCCGCAGTCGCTCCCTCCTCTCCCCCATTCCCGGTATTCCCGGTATTCCCGGTCCTCACCGCTCAGCGCTCCCCGCAGTCGCTCCCTCCATTCCCATATTCCCCCATTCCCGGTATTCCCGGTATTCCCGGTCCTCACCGCTCAGCGCTCCCCGCAGTCGCTCCCTCCTCTCCCCCATTCCCGGTATTCCCGGTATTCCCGGTACTCACCGCTCAGCGCTCCCCGCAGTCGCTCCCTCCTCTCCCCCATTCCCGGTATTCCCGGTATTCCCGGTCCTCACCGCTCAGCGCTCCCCGCAGTCGCTCCCTCCATTCCCATATTCCCACATTCCCGGTATTCCCGGTATTCCCGGTCCTCACCGCTCAGCGCTCCCCGCAGTCGCTCCCTCCATTCCCATATTCTCACATTCCCGGTATTCCCGGTATTCCCGGTACTCACCGCTCAGCGCTCCCCGCAGTCGCTCCCTCCTCTCCCCCATTCCCGGTATTCCCGGTATTCCCGGTCCTCACCGCTCAGCGCTCCCCGCAGTCGCTCCCTCCATTCCCATATTCTCACATTCCCGGTATTCCCGGTATTCCCGGTCCTCACCGCTCAGCGCTCCCCGCAGTCGCTCCCTCCATTCCCGGTATTCCCGGTATTCCCGGTCCTCACCGCTCAGCGCTCCCCGCAGTCGCTCCCTCCTCTCCCCCATTCCCGGTATTCCCGGTATTCCCGGTCCTCACCGCTCAGCGCTCCCCGCAGTCGCTCCCTCCTCTCCCCCATTCCCGGTATTCCCGGTATTCCCGGTACTCACCGCTCAGCGCTCCCCGCAGTCGCTCCCTCCATTCCCATATTCTCACATTCCCGGTATTCCCGGTATTCCCGGTCCTCACCGCTCAGCGCTCCCCGCAGTCGCTCCCTCCTCTCCCCCATTCCCGGTATTCCCGGTATTCCCGGTCCTCACTGCTCAGCGCTCCCCGCAGTCGCTCCCTCCTCTCCCCCATTCCCGGTATTCCCGGTATTCCCGGTACTCACCGCTCAGCGCTCCCCGCAGTCGCTCCCTCCATTCCCATATTCTCACATTCCCGGTATTCCCGGTATTCCCGGTCCTCACCGCTCAGCGCTCCCCGCAGTCGCTCCCTCCTCTCCCCCATTCCCAGTATTCCCGGTATTCCCGGTACTCACCGCTCAGCGCTCCCCGCAGTCGCTCCCTCCATTCCCACGTTCCCGGTATTCCCGGTATTCCCGGTCCTCACCGCTCAGCGCTCCCCGCAGTCGCTCCCTCCTCTCCCCCATTCCCGGTATTCCCGGTATTCCCGGTACTCACCGCTCAGCGCTCCCCGCAGTCGCTCCCTCCTCTCCCCCATTCCCGGTATTCCCGGTATTCCCGGTACTCACCGCTCAGCGCTCCCCGCAGTCGCTCCCTCCTCTCCCCCATTCCCGGTATTCCCGGTATTCCCGGTACTCACCGCTCAGCGCTCCCCGCAGTCGCTCCCTCCATTCCCATATTCTCACATTCCCGGTATTCCCGGTATTCCCGGTCCTCACCGCTCAGCGCTCCCCGCAGTCGCTCCCTCCTCTCCCCCATTCCCGGTATTCCCGGTATTCCCGGTACTCACCGCTCAGCGCTCCCCGCAGTCGCTCCCTCCTCTCCCCCATTCCCGGTATTCCCGGTATTCCCGGTACTCACCGCTCAGGGCTCCCCGCAGTCGCTCCCTCCTCTCCCCCATTCCCGGTATTCCCGGTATTCCCGGTACTCACCGCTCAGCGCTCCCCGCAGTCGCTCCCTCCATTCCCACATTCCCGGTATTCCCGGTATTCCCAGTACTCACCGCTCAGCGCTCCCCGCAGTCGCTCCCTCCTCTCCCACATTCCCGGTATTCCCGGTATTCCCGGTACTCACCGCTCAGCGCTCCCCGCAGTCGCTCCCTCCTCTCCCCCATTCCCGGTATTCCCGGTATTCCCGGTACTCACCGCTCAGCGCTCCCCGCAGTCGCTCCCTCCTCTCCCCCATTCCCGGTATTCCCGGTATTCCCGGTCCTCACCGCTCAGCGCTCCCCGCAGTCGCTCCCTCCATTCCCATATTCTCACATTCCCGGTATTCCCGGTATTCCCGGTCCTCACCGCTCAGCGCTCCCCGCAGTCGCTCCCTCCATTCCCATATTCCCACATTCCCGGTATTCCCGGTACTCACCGCTCAGCGCTCCCCGCAGTCGCTCCCTCCATTCCCATATTCCCACATTCCCGGTATTCCCGGTATTCCCGGTCCTCACCGCTCAGCGCTCCCCGCAGTCGCTCCCTCCATTCCCATATTCCCCCATTCCCGGTATTCCCGGTATTCCCGGTCCTCACCGCTCAGCGCTCCCCGCAGTCGCTCCCTCCATTCCCATATTCTCACATTCCCGGTATTCCCGGTACTCACCGCTCAGCGCTCCCCGCAGTCGCTCCCTCCATTCCCATATTCCCACATTCCCGGTATTCCCGGTATTCCCGGTTCTCACCGCTCAGCGCTCCCCGCAGTCGCTCCCTCCATTCCCATATTCCCACATTCCCGGTATTCCCGGTATTCCCGGTACTCACCGCTCAGCGCTCCCCGCAGTCGCTCCCTCCGTTCCCATATTCTCCCATTCCCGGTATTCCCGGTATTCCCGCTACTCACCGCTCAGCGCTCCCCGCAGTCGCTCCCTCCTCTCCCCCATTCCCGGTATTCCCGGTATTCCCGGTACTCACCGCTCAGCGCTCCCCGCAGTCGCTCCCTCCATTCCCATATTCCCACATTCCCGGTATTCCCGGTATTCCCGGTCCTCACCGCTCAGCACTCCCCGCAGTCGCTCCCTCCATTCCCATATTCTCACATTCCCGGTATTCCCGGTATTCCCGCTACTCACCGCTCAGCGCTCCCCGCAGTCGCTCCCTCCTCTCCCCCATTCCCGGTATTCCCGGTACTCACCGCTCAGCGCTCCCCGCAGTCGCTCCCTCCATTCCCATATTCTCACATTCCCGGTATTCCCGGTATTCCCGGTCCTCACCGCTCAGCGCTCCCCGCAGTCGCTCCCTCCATTCCCATATTCTCACATTCCCGGTATTCCCGGTATTCCCGGTCCTCACCGCTCAGCGCTCCCCGCAGTCGCTCCCTCCATTCCCATATTCTCACATTCCCGGTATTCCCGGTATTCCCGGTACTCACCGCTCAGCGCTCCCCGCAGTCGCTCCCTCCTCTCCCCCATTCCCGGTATTCCCGGTATTCCCGGTACTCACTGCTCAGCGCTCCCCGCAGTCGCTCCCTCCATTCCCATATTCTCACATTCCCGGTATTCCCGGTATTCCCGGTCCTCACCGCTCAGCGCTCCCCGCAGTCGCTCCCTCCTCTCCCCCATTCCCGGTATTCCCGGTATTCCCGGTACTCACCGCTCAGCGCTCCCCGCAGTCGCTCCCTCCTCTCCCCCATTCCCGGTATTCCCGGTATTCCCGGTACTCACCGCTCAGCGCTCCCCGCAGTCGCTCCCTCCTCTCCCCCATTCCCGGTATTCCCGGTATTCCCGGTACTCACCGCTCAGCGCTCCCCGCAGTCGCTCCCTCCATTCCCATATTCTCACATTCCCGGTATTCCCGGTATTCCCGGTACTCACCGCTCAGCGCTCCCCGCAGTCGCTCCCTCCATTCCCATATTCTCACATTCCCGGTATTCCCGGTATTCCCGGTACTCACCGCTCAGCGCTCCCCGCAGTCGCTCCCTCCTCTCCCCCATTCCCGGTATTCCCGGTACTCACCGCTCAGCGCTCCCCGCAGTCGCTCCCTCCATTCCCATATTCCCCCATTCCCGGTATTCCCGGTATTCCCGGTCCTCACCGCTCAGCGCTCCCCGCAGTCGCTCCCTCCTCTCCCCCATTCCCGGTATTCCCGGTCCTCACCGCTCAGCGCTCCCCGCAGTCGCTCCCTCCTCTCCCCCATTCCCGGTATTCCCGGTATTCCCGGTCCTCACCGCTCAGCGCTCCCCGCAGTCGCTCCCTCCTCTCCCCCATTCCCGGTATTCCCGGTATTCCCGGTACTCACCGCTCAGCGCTCCCCGCAGTCGCTCCCTCCTCTCCCCCATTCCCGGTATTCCCGGTACTCACCGCTCAGGGCTCCCCGCAGTCGCTCCCTCCTCTCCCCCATTCCCGGTATTCCCGGTATTCCCGGTACTCACCGCTCAGCGCTCCCCGCAGTCGCTCCCTCCATTCCCATATTCTCACATTCCCGGTATTCCCGGTATTCCCGCTACTCACGGCTCAGCGCTCCCTGCAGTCGCTCCCTCCTCTCCCCCATTCCCGGTATTCCCGGTCCTCACCGCTCAGCGCTCCCCGCAGTCGCTCCCTCCATTCCCATATTCTCACATTCCCGGTATTCCCGGTATTCCCGGTCCTCACCGCTCAGCGCTCCCCGCAGTCGCTCCCTCCTCTCCCCCATTCCCGGTGTTCCCGGTATTCCCGGTATTCCCGGTCCTCACCGCTCAGCGCTCCCCGCAGTCGCTCCCTCCTCTCCCCCATTCCCGGTATTCCCGGTATTCCCGGTACTCACCGCTCAGCGCTCCCCGCAGTCGCTCCCTCCTCTCCCCCATTCCCGGTATTCCCGGTATTCCCGGTACTCACCGCTCAGCGCTCCCCGCAGTCGCTCCCTCCATTCCCATATTCTCACATTCCCGGTATTCCCGGTATTCCCGGTCCTCACCGCTCAGCGCTCCCCGCAGTCGCTCCCTCC
Source organism: Tinamus guttatus (assembly GCF_059628265.1). Taxonomy (NCBI): domain Eukaryota; kingdom Metazoa; phylum Chordata; class Aves; order Tinamiformes; family Tinamidae; genus Tinamus; species Tinamus guttatus. The sequence goes on along the minus strand of NW_028288941.1, from coordinate 14,407 downwards.
ATTCCCATATTCTCACATTCCCGGTATTCCCGGTATTCCCGGTACTCACCGCTCAGCGCTCCCCGCAGTCGCTCCCTCCATTCCCATATTCTCACATTCCCGGTATTCCCGGTATTCCCGGTACTCACCGCTCAGCGCTCCCCGCAGTCGCTCCCTCCATTCCCATATTCCCCCATTCCCGGTATTCCCGGTATTCCCGGTACTTACCGCTCAGCGCTCCCCGCAGTCGCTCCCTCCATTCCCATATTCTCACATTCCCGGTATTCCCGGTATTCCCGGTACTCACCGCTCAGCGCTCCCCGCAGTCGCTCCCTCCATTCCCATATTCTCACATTCCCGGTATTCCCGGTATTCCCGGTCCTCACCGCTCAGCGCTCCCCGCAGTCGCTCCCTCCATTCCCCCATTCCCGGTATTCCCGGTATTCCCGGTACTTACCGCTCAGCGCTCCCCGCAGTCGCTCCCTCCATTCCCATATTCTCACATTCCCGGTATTCCCGGTATTCCCGGTACTCACCGCTCAGCGCTCCCCGCAGTCGCTCCCTCCATTCCCACGTTCCCGGTATTCCCGGTATTCCCGGTCCTCACCGCTCAGCGCTCCCCGCAGTCGCTCCCTCCATTCCCATATTCTCACATTCCCGGTATTCCCGGTATTCCCGGTATTCCCGGTCCTCACCGCTCAGCGCTCCCCGCAGTCGCTCCCTCCTCTCCCACATTCCCGGTATTCCCGGTATTCCCGGTCCTCACCGCTCAGCGCTCCCCGCAGTCGCTCCCTCCATTCCCATATTCCCCCATTCCCGGTATTCCCGGTATTCCCGGTACTTACCGCTCAGCGCTCCCCGCAGTCGCTCCCTCCATTCCCATATTCTCACATTCCCGGTATTCCCGGTATTCCCGGTACTCACCGCTCAGCGCTCCCCGCAGTCGCTCCCTCCATTCCCATATTCTCACATTCCCGGTATTCCCGGTATTCCCGGTCCTCACCGCTCAGCGCTCCCCGCAGTCGCTCCCTCCATTCCCCCATTCCCGGTATTCCCGGTATTCCCGGTACTTACCGCTCAGCGCTCCCCGCAGTCGCTCCCTCCATTCCCATATTCTCACATTCCCGGTATTCCCGGTATTCCCGGTACTCACCGCTCAGCGCTCCCCGCAGTCGCTCCCTCCATTCCCACGTTCCCGGTATTCCCGGTATTCCCGGTACTCACCGCTCAGCGCTCCCCGCAGTCGCTCCCTCCTCTCCCCCATTCCCGGTATTCCCGGTATTCCCGGTACTCACCGCTCAGCGCTCCCCGCAGTCGCTCCCTCCTCTCCCCCATTCCCGGTATTCCCGGTATTCCCGGTACTCACCGCTCAGCGGTCCCCGCAGTCACTCCCTCCATTCCCATATTCCCACGTTCCCGGTATTCCCGGTATTCCCGGTACTCACCGCTCAGCGCTCCCCGCAGTCGCTCCCTCCTCTCCCCCATTCCCGGTATTCCCGGTATTCCCGGTACTCACCGCTCAGCGCTCCCCGCAGTTGCTCCCTCCTCTCCCCCATTCCCGGTATTCCCGGTACTCACCGCTCAGCGCTCCCCGCAGTCGCTCCCTCCATTCCCACATTCCCGGTATTCCCGGTATTCACCGCTCAGCGCTCCCCGCAGTCGCTCCCTCCATTCCCACATTCCCGGTATTCCCGGTATTCCCGGTACTCACCGCTCAGCGCTCCCCGCAGTCGCTCCCTCCTCTCCCCCATTCCCGGTATTCCCGGTATTCCCGGTCCTCACCGCTCAGCGCTCCCCGCAGTCGCTCCCTCCATTCCCATATTCCCCCATTCCCGGTATTCCCGGTATTCCCGGTCCTCACCGCTCAGCGCTCCCCGCAGTCGCTCCCTCCTCTCCCCCATTCCCGGTATTCCCGGTATTCCCGGTACTCACCGCTCAGCGCTCCCCGCAGTCGCTCCCTCCTCTCCCCCATTCCCGGTATTCCCGGTATTCCCGGTCCTCACCGCTCAGCGCTCCCCGCAGTCGCTCCCTCCATTCCCATATTCCCACATTCCCGGTATTCCCGGTATTCCCGGTCCTCACCGCTCAGCGCTCCCCGCAGTCGCTCCCTCCATTCCCATATTCTCACATTCCCGGTATTCCCGGTATTCCCGGTACTCACCGCTCAGCGCTCCCCGCAGTCGCTCCCTCCTCTCCCCCATTCCCGGTATTCCCGGTATTCCCGGTCCTCACCGCTCAGCGCTCCCCGCAGTCGCTCCCTCCATTCCCATATTCTCACATTCCCGGTATTCCCGGTATTCCCGGTCCTCACCGCTCAGCGCTCCCCGCAGTCGCTCCCTCCATTCCCGGTATTCCCGGTATTCCCGGTCCTCACCGCTCAGCGCTCCCCGCAGTCGCTCCCTCCTCTCCCCCATTCCCGGTATTCCCGGTATTCCCGGTCCTCACCGCTCAGCGCTCCCCGCAGTCGCTCCCTCCTCTCCCCCATTCCCGGTATTCCCGGTATTCCCGGTACTCACCGCTCAGCGCTCCCCGCAGTCGCTCCCTCCATTCCCATATTCTCACATTCCCGGTATTCCCGGTATTCCCGGTCCTCACCGCTCAGCGCTCCCCGCAGTCGCTCCCTCCTCTCCCCCATTCCCGGTATTCCCGGTATTCCCGGTCCTCACTGCTCAGCGCTCCCCGCAGTCGCTCCCTCCTCTCCCCCATTCCCGGTATTCCCGGTATTCCCGGTACTCACCGCTCAGCGCTCCCCGCAGTCGCTCCCTCCATTCCCATATTCTCACATTCCCGGTATTCCCGGTATTCCCGGTCCTCACCGCTCAGCGCTCCCCGCAGTCGCTCCCTCCTCTCCCCCATTCCCAGTATTCCCGGTATTCCCGGTACTCACCGCTCAGCGCTCCCCGCAGTCGCTCCCTCCATTCCCACGTTCCCGGTATTCCCGGTATTCCCGGTCCTCACCGCTCAGCGCTCCCCGCAGTCGCTCCCTCCTCTCCCCCATTCCCGGTATTCCCGGTATTCCCGGTACTCACCGCTCAGCGCTCCCCGCAGTCGCTCCCTCCTCTCCCCCATTCCCGGTATTCCCGGTATTCCCGGTACTCACCGCTCAGCGCTCCCCGCAGTCGCTCCCTCCTCTCCCCCATTCCCGGTATTCCCGGTATTCCCGGTACTCACCGCTCAGCGCTCCCCGCAGTCGCTCCCTCCATTCCCATATTCTCACATTCCCGGTATTCCCGGTATTCCCGGTCCTCACCGCTCAGCGCTCCCCGCAGTCGCTCCCTCCTCTCCCCCATTCCCGGTATTCCCGGTATTCCCGGTACTCACCGCTCAGCGCTCCCCGCAGTCGCTCCCTCCTCTCCCCCATTCCCGGTATTCCCGGTATTCCCGGTACTCACCGCTCAGGGCTCCCCGCAGTCGCTCCCTCCTCTCCCCCATTCCCGGTATTCCCGGTATTCCCGGTACTCACCGCTCAGCGCTCCCCGCAGTCGCTCCCTCCATTCCCACATTCCCGGTATTCCCGGTATTCCCAGTACTCACCGCTCAGCGCTCCCCGCAGTCGCTCCCTCCTCTCCCACATTCCCGGTATTCCCGGTATTCCCGGTACTCACCGCTCAGCGCTCCCCGCAGTCGCTCCCTCCTCTCCCCCATTCCCGGTATTCCCGGTATTCCCGGTACTCACCGCTCAGCGCTCCCCGCAGTCGCTCCCTCCTCTCCCCCATTCCCGGTATTCCCGGTATTCCCGGTCCTCACCGCTCAGCGCTCCCCGCAGTCGCTCCCTCCATTCCCATATTCTCACATTCCCGGTATTCCCGGTATTCCCGGTCCTCACCGCTCAGCGCTCCCCGCAGTCGCTCCCTCCATTCCCATATTCCCACATTCCCGGTATTCCCGGTACTCACCGCTCAGCGCTCCCCGCAGTCGCTCCCTCCATTCCCATATTCCCACATTCCCGGTATTCCCGGTATTCCCGGTCCTCACCGCTCAGCGCTCCCCGCAGTCGCTCCCTCCATTCCCATATTCCCCCATTCCCGGTATTCCCGGTATTCCCGGTCCTCACCGCTCAGCGCTCCCCGCAGTCGCTCCCTCCATTCCCATATTCTCACATTCCCGGTATTCCCGGTACTCACCGCTCAGCGCTCCCCGCAGTCGCTCCCTCCATTCCCATATTCCCACATTCCCGGTATTCCCGGTATTCCCGGTTCTCACCGCTCAGCGCTCCCCGCAGTCGCTCCCTCCATTCCCATATTCCCACATTCCCGGTATTCCCGGTATTCCCGGTACTCACCGCTCAGCGCTCCCCGCAGTCGCTCCCTCCGTTCCCATATTCTCCCATTCCCGGTATTCCCGGTATTCCCGCTACTCACCGCTCAGCGCTCCCCGCAGTCGCTCCCTCCTCTCCCCCATTCCCGGTATTCCCGGTATTCCCGGTACTCACCGCTCAGCGCTCCCCGCAGTCGCTCCCTCCATTCCCATATTCCCACATTCCCGGTATTCCCGGTATTCCCGGTCCTCACCGCTCAGCACTCCCCGCAGTCGCTCCCTCCATTCCCATATTCTCACATTCCCGGTATTCCCGGTATTCCCGCTACTCACCGCTCAGCGCTCCCCGCAGTCGCTCCCTCCTCTCCCCCATTCCCGGTATTCCCGGTACTCACCGCTCAGCGCTCCCCGCAGTCGCTCCCTCCATTCCCATATTCTCACATTCCCGGTATTCCCGGTATTCCCGGTCCTCACCGCTCAGCGCTCCCCGCAGTCGCTCCCTCCATTCCCATATTCTCACATTCCCGGTATTCCCGGTATTCCCGGTCCTCACCGCTCAGCGCTCCCCGCAGTCGCTCCCTCCATTCCCATATTCTCACATTCCCGGTATTCCCGGTATTCCCGGTACTCACCGCTCAGCGCTCCCCGCAGTCGCTCCCTCCTCTCCCCCATTCCCGGTATTCCCGGTATTCCCGGTACTCACTGCTCAGCGCTCCCCGCAGTCGCTCCCTCCATTCCCATATTCTCACATTCCCGGTATTCCCGGTATTCCCGGTCCTCACCGCTCAGCGCTCCCCGCAGTCGCTCCCTCCTCTCCCCCATTCCCGGTATTCCCGGTATTCCCGGTACTCACCGCTCAGCGCTCCCCGCAGTCGCTCCCTCCTCTCCCCCATTCCCGGTATTCCCGGTATTCCCGGTACTCACCGCTCAGCGCTCCCCGCAGTCGCTCCCTCCTCTCCCCCATTCCCGGTATTCCCGGTATTCCCGGTACTCACCGCTCAGCGCTCCCCGCAGTCGCTCCCTCCATTCCCATATTCTCACATTCCCGGTATTCCCGGTATTCCCGGTACTCACCGCTCAGCGCTCCCCGCAGTCGCTCCCTCCATTCCCATATTCTCACATTCCCGGTATTCCCGGTATTCCCGGTACTCACCGCTCAGCGCTCCCCGCAGTCGCTCCCTCCTCTCCCCCATTCCCGGTATTCCCGGTACTCACCGCTCAGCGCTCCCCGCAGTCGCTCCCTCCATTCCCATATTCCCCCATTCCCGGTATTCCCGGTATTCCCGGTCCTCACCGCTCAGCGCTCCCCGCAGTCGCTCCCTCCTCTCCCCCATTTCCGGTATTCCCGGTCCTCACCGCTCAGCGCTCCCCGCAGTCGCTCCCTCCATTCCCATATTCTCACATTCCCGGTATTCCCGGTATTCCCGGTCCTCACCGCTCAGCGCTCCCCGCAGTCGCTCCCTCCATTCCCATATTCTCACATTCCCGGTATTCCCGGTATTCCCGGTACTCACCGCTCAGCGCTCCCCGCAGTCACTCCCTCCATTCGCCCATTCCCGGTATTCCCGGTACTCACCGCTCAGCGCTCCCCGCAGTCGCTCCCTCCTCTCCCCCATTCCCGGTATTCCCGGTATTCCCGGTCCTCACCGCTCAGCGCTCCCCGCAGTCGCTCCCTCCTCTCCCCCATTCCCGGTATTCCCGGTATTCCCGGTCCTCACCGCTCAGCGCTCCCCGCAGTCGCTCCCTCCTCTCCCCCATTCCCGGTATTCCCGGTATTCCCGGTATTCCCGGTACTCACCGCTCAGCGCTCCCCGCAGTCGCTCCCTCCATTCCCATATTCTCACATTCCCGGTATTCCCGGTATTCCCGGTCCTCACCGCTCAGCGCTCCCCGCAGTCGCTCCCTCCATTCCCATATTCCCACATTCCCGGTATTCCCGGTATTCCCGGTCCTCACCGCTCAGCGCTCCCCGCAGTCGCTCCCTCCTCTCCCCCATTCCCGGTATTCCCGGTATTCCCGGTCCTCACCGCTCAGCGCTCCCCGCAGTCGCTCCCTCCTCTCCCCCATTCCCGGTATTCCCGGTATTCCCGGTCCTCACCGCTCAGCGCTCCCCGCAGTCGCTCCCTCCTCTCCCCCATTCCCGGTATTCCCGGTATTCCCGGTATTCCCGGTACTCACCGCTCAGCGCTCCCCGCAGTCGCTCCCTCCATTCCCATATTCTCACATTCCCGGTATTCCCGGTATTCCCGGTACTCACCGCTCAGCGCTCCCCGCAGTCGCTCCCTCCTCTCCCCCATTCCCGGTATTCCCGGTATTCCCGGTACTCACCGCTCAGCGCTCCCCGCAGTCGCTCCCTCCTCTCCCACATTCCCGGTATTCCCGGTATTCCCGGTCCTCACCGCTCAGCGCTCCCCGCAGTCGCTCCCTCCTCTCCCCCATTCCCGGTATTCCCGGTCCTCACCGCTCAGCGCTCCCCGCAGTCGCTCCCTCCATTCCCCCATTCCCGGTATTCCCGGTATTCCCGGTACTCACCGCTCAGCGCTCCCCGCAGTCGCTCCCTCCATTCCCATATTCTCACATTCCCGGTATTCCCGGTATTCCCGGTACTCACCGCTCAGCGCTCCCCGCAGTCGCTCCCTCCATTCCCATATTCTCCCATTCCCGGTATTCCCGGTATTCCCGGTATTCCCGGTCCTCACCGCTCAGCGCTCCCCGCAGTCGCTCCCTCCATTCCCCGTATTCCCGGTATTCCCGGTACTCACCGCTCAGCGCTCCCCGCAGTCGCTCCCTCCATTCCCATATTCTCACATTCCCGGTATTCCCGGTATTCCCGGTCCTCACCGCTCAGCGCTCCCCGCAGTCGCTCCCTCCATTCCCGGTATTCCCGGTATTCCCGGTACTCACCGCTCAGCGCTCCCCGCAGTCGCTCCCTCCTCTCCCCCATTCCCGGTATTCCCGGTATTCCCGGTTCTCACCGCTCAGCGCTCCCCGCAGTCGCTCCTTCCATTCCCATATTCTCCCATTCCCGGTATTCCCGGTATTCCCGGTACTCACCGCTCAGCGCTCCCCGCAGTCGCTCCCTCCATTCCCATATTCTCACATTCCCGGTATTCCCGGTATTCCCGGTCCTCACCGCTCAGCGCTCCCCGCAGTCGCTCCCTCCATTCCCATATTCTCACATTCCCGGTATTCCCGGTATTCCCGGTCCTCACCGCTCAGCGCTCCCCGCACTCGCTCCCTCCTCTCTTCCATTCCCGGTATTCCCGGTATTCCCGGTCCTCACCGCTCAGCGCTCCCCGCAGTCGCTCCCTCCATTCCCATATTCTCACATTCCCGGTATTCCCGGTATTCCCGGTCCTCACCGCTCAGCGCTCCCCGCAGTCGCTCCCTCCATTCCCATATTCTCACATTCCCGGTATTCCCGGTATTCCCGGTCCTCACCGCTCAGCGCTCCACGCAGCCGCTCCCTCCATTCCCATATTCCCACATTCCCGGTATTCCCGGTATTCCCGGTCCTCACCGCTCAGCGCTCCCCGCAGTCGCTCCCTCCATTCCCATATTCTCCCATTCCCGGTATTCCCGGTATTCCCGGTCCTCACCGCTCAGCGCTCCCCGCAGTCGCTCCCTCCATTCCCACATTCCCGATATTCCCGGTATTCCCGGTCCTCACCGCTCAGCGCTCCCCGCAGTCGCTCCCTCCATTCCCATATTCTCACATTCCCGGTATTCCCGGTATTCCCGGTCCTCACCGCTCAGCGCTCCCCGCAGTCGCTCCCTCCATTCCCATATTCCCACATTCCCGGTATTCCCGGTCCTCACCGCTCAGCGCTCCCCGCAGTCGCTCCCTCCTCTCCCCCATTCCCGGTATTCCCGGTATTCCCGGTCCTCACCGCTCAGCGCTCCCCGCAGTCGCTCCCTCCATTCCCATATTCCCCCATTCCCGGTATTCCCGGTCCTCACCGCTCAGCGCTCCCCGCAGTCGCTCCCTCCATTCCCATATTCCCACATTCCCGGTATTCCCGGTATTCCCGGTCCTCACCGCTCAGCGCTCCACGCAGCCGCTCCCTCCATTCCCATATTCCCACATTCCCGGTATTCCCGGTATTCCCGGTCCTCACCGCTCAGCGCTCCCCGCAGTCGCTCCCTCCATTCCCATATTCTCCCATTCCCGGTATTCCCGGTATTCCCGGTCCTCACCGCTCAGCGCTCCCCGCAGTCGCTCCCTCCATTCCCACATTCCCGATATTCCCGGTATTCCCGGTCCTCACCGCTCAGCGCTCCCCGCAGTCGCTCCCTCCATTCCCATATTCTCACATTCCCGGTATTCCCGGTATTCCCGGTCCTCACCGCTCAGCGCTCCCCGCAGTCGCTCCCTCCATTCCCATATTCCCACATTCCCGGTATTCCCGGTCCTCACCGCTCAGCGCTCCCCGCAGTCGCTCCCTCCTCTCCCCCATTCCCGGTATTCCCGGTATTCCCGGTCCTCACCGCTCAGCGCTCCCCGCAGTCGCTCCCTCCTCTCCCCCATTCCCGGTATTCCCGGTATTCCCGGTATTCCCGGTACTCACCGCTCAGCGCTCCCCGCAGTCGCTCCCTCCATTCCCATATTCTCACATTCCCGGTATTCCCGGTATTCCCGGTACTCACCGCTCAGCGCTCCCCGCAGTCGCTCCCTCCTCTCCCCCATTCCCGGTATTCCCGGTATTCCCGGTACTCACCGCTCAGCGCTCCCCGCAGTCGCTCCCTCCTCTCCCACATTCCCGGTATTCCCGGTATTCCCGGTCCTCACCGCTCAGCGCTCCCCGCAGTCGCTCCCTCCTCTCCCCCATTCCCGGTATTCCCGGTCCTCACCGCTCAGCGCTCCCCGCAGTCGCTCCCTCCATTCCCCCATTCCCGGTATTCCCGGTATTCCCGGTACTCACCGCTCAGCGCTCCCCGCAGTCGCTCCCTCCATTCCCATATTCTCACATTCCCGGTATTCCCGGTATTCCCGGTACTCACCGCTCAGCGCTCCCCGCAGTCGCTCCCTCCATTCCCATATTCTCACATTCCCGGTATTCCCGGTCCTCACCGCTCAGCGCTCCCCGCAGTCGCTCCCTCCATTCCCCGTATTCCCGGTATTCCCGGTACTCACCGCTCAGCGCTCCCCGCAGTCGCTCCCTCCATTCCCATATTCTCACATTCCCGGTATTCCCGGTATTCCCGGTCCTCACCGCTCAGCGCTCCCCGCAGTCGCTCCCTCCATTCCCGGTATTCCCGGTATTCCCGGTACTCACCGCTCAGCGCTCCCCGCAGTCGCTCCCTCCTCTCCCCCATTCCCGGTATTCCCGGTATTCCCGGTCCTCACCGCTCAGCGCTCCCCGCAGTCGCTCCTTCCATTCCCATATTCTCCCATTCCCGGTATTCCCGGTATTCCCGGTACTCACCGCTCAGCGCTCCCCGCAGTCGCTCCCTCCATTCCCATATTCTCACATTCCCGGTATTCCCGGTATTCCCGGTCCTCACCGCTCAGCGCTCCCCGCAGTCGCTCCCTCCATTCCCATATTCTCACATTCCCGGTATTCCCGGTATTCCCGGTCCTCACCGCTCAGCGCTCCCCGCACTCGCTCCCTCCTCTCCTCCATTCCCGGTATTCCCGGTATTCCCGGTCCTCACCGCTCAGCGCTCCCCGCAGTCGCTCCCTCCATTCCCATATTCTCACATTCCCGGTATTCCCGGTATTCCCGGTCCTCACCGCTCAGCGCTCCCCGCAGTCGCTCCCTCCATTCCCATATTCTCACATTCCCGGTATTCCCGGTATTCCCGGTCCTCACCGCTCAGCGCTCCACGCAGCCGCTCCCTCCATTCCCATATTCCCACATTCCCGGTATTCCCGGTATTCCCGGTCCTCACCGCTCAGCGCTCCCCGCAGTCGCTCCCTCCATTCCCATATTCTCCCATTCCCGGTATTCCCGGTATTCCCGGTCCTCACCGCTCAGCGCTCCCCGCAGTCGCTCCCTCCATTCCCACATTCCCGATATTCCCGGTATTCCCGGTCCTCACCGCTCAGCGCTCCCCGCAGTCGCTCCCTCCATTCCCATATTCTCACATTCCCGGTATTCCCGGTATTCCCGGTCCTCACCGCTCAGCGCTCCCCGCAGTCGCTCCCTCCATTCCCACATTCCCACATTCCCGGTATTCCCGGTCCTCACCGCTCAGCGCTCCCCGCAGTCGCTCCCTCCATTCCCATATTCCCCCATTCCCGGTATTCCCGGTATTCCCGGTCCTCACCGCTCAGCGCTCCCCGCAGTCGCTCCCTCCATTCCCATATTCCCACATTCCCGGTATTCCCGGTCCTCACCGCTCAGCGCTCCCCGCAGTCGCTCCCTCCATTCCCATATTCCCCCATTCCCGGTATTCCCGGTATTCCCGGTCCTCACCGCTCAGCGCTCCCCGCAGTCGCTCCCTCCATTCCCACATTCCCACATTCCCGGTATTCCCGGTGCTCACCGCTCAGCGCTCCCCGCAGTCGCTCCCTCCTCTCCCCCATTCCCGGTATTCCCGGTATTCCCGGTGCTCACCGCTCAGCGCTCCCCGCAGTCGCTCCCTCCATTCCCATATTCCCCCATTCCTGGTATTCCCGGTATTCCCGGTGCTCACCGCTCAGCGCTCCCCGCAGTCGCTCCCTCCATTCCCACATTCCCGGTATTCCCGGTATTCCCGGTATTCCCGGTACTCACCGCTCAGCGCTCCCCGCAGTCGCTCCCTCCTCTCCCCCATTCCCGGTATTCCCGGTATTCCCGGTCCTCACCGCTCAGCGCTCCCCGCAGTCGCTCCCTCCATTCCCATATTCCCCCATTCCCGGTATTCCCGGTATTCCCGGTCCTCACCGCTCAGCGCTCCCCGCAGTCGCTCCCTCCATTCCCATATTCCCCCATTCCCGGTATTCCCGGTATTCCCGGTCCTCACCGCTCAGCGCTCCCCGCAGTCGCTCCCTCCATTCCCATATTCCCCCATTCCCGGTATTCCCGGTATTCCCGGTCCTCACCGCTCAGCGCTCCCCGCAGTCGCTCCCTCCATTCCCATATTCCCACATTCCCGGTATTCCCGGTCCTCACCGCTCAGCGCTCCCTGCAGTCGCTCCCTCCATTCCCATATTCCCACATTCCCAGTATTCCCGGTATTCCTGGTACTCACCGCTCAGCGCTCCCCGCAGTCGCTCCCTCCATTCCCATATTCCCACATTCCCGGTATTCCCGGTCCTCACCGCTCAGCGCTCCCCGCAGTCGCTCCCTCCTCTCCCGCTGTCTCTGCAGTCTCTGCTCCTGCTCCCGGCGCTGCAGGAACTCGCGGCGCTGCCGGGCCTGGCGCCGCAGCTGGGGACAATGACAGGGGACAATGAGGGGACAATGTGGGGACAATGTGGGGACAACGCGGGGATAACGAGGGGACAATGAGGGGACAATGAGGGGACAATGAGGGGACAATGAGAGGACACCATGGGGACAACGAGGGGATAACGAGGGGACATCATGGGGACAATGAGGGGACACCGTGGGGACAACGTGGGGACACCATGGGCAGCTCCTGCTCCCGGCGCTGCCGGGCCTGGCGCCGCAGCTGGGGACAACGAGGGGACAATGGGGACAATGAGGGGACAATGAGGGGACAATGAGGGGATAACGAAGGGACAACATGGGGACAATGAGGGGACACCATGGGGACAACAAGAGGACAGCGTGGGGACAACAAGAGGACACCATGGGGACACCATGGGGTCACCGTGGGGACACGATGGGGACAGCAAGGGGACACTGTGGGACAGGGACACGACAGGGACACGATGGGGACACGACGGGGACACCATGGGGACACCATGGGGACACGACGGGGACAGCGAGGGGACACCATGGGGACACGACGGAGACAGCAAGGGGACACGATGGAGACACGATGGGGACACCATGGGGACACCATGGGGACACGACGGGGACACCATGGGGACACGACAGGGACACGATGGGGACAGCGAGGGGACACCATGGGGACACGATGGGGACACGATGGGGACACGACGGGGACAGCGAGGGGACAGCGAGGGGACACCATGGGGACACGACGGGGACACCGTTGGGACACAATGGGGACACCATGGGGACAGCGAGGGGACAGCGAGGGGACACGATGGGGACACGATGGGGACACGATGGGGACACCATGGGGACACCATGGGGACACGATGGGGACACCATGGGGACACGATGGGGACACCATGGGGACACGACGGGGACACAATGGAGACACCATGGGGACACGATGGGGACACCGTGGGGACACGGTGGGGACACGATGGGGACACGATGGGGACACGACGGGGACACGACGGGGACACGACGGGGACACCGTGGGGACAGCGAGGGGACACGATGGGGACACGATGGGGACACGATGGGGACACCATGGGGACAGCGAGGGGACACGATGGGGACACGATGGGGACACGATGAGGACACCATGGGGACACCGTGGGGACAGCGAGGGGACACGATGAGGACACCATGGGGACACCATGGGGACACGACGGGGACAGCGAGGGGACACGACGGGGACACGACGGGGACACCATGGGGACACGATGGAGACACCACGGGGACATGATGGGGACACGGCGGGGACACGACGGGGACAGCGAGGGGACAGCGAGGGGACATGATGGGGACACCATGGGGACAGTGAGGGGACACCATGGGGACACCATGGGGACACGACGGGGACAGCGAGGGGACACCATGGGGACACCATGGGGACAGGGAGGGGACACCAAGAGGACATGATGGGGACACCGTGGGGACACCCGGGGGACCGTGAGGGGACAGCGCAGGGACACCCAGGGGACACCGTGGGGACACGATGGGGACACAGACAGGCCATAGGAGACACTGAGGGGCACAAAGACGCTGGGGGACAAGGGACATGGGGGCCACCACAGTGAAGAAGAGGGGACGTTGGGGACATTGGGGACATTATGAGACACTGGGGGGACACTGAGGGACACTGGGGGGACATTAGGGGACATCGGGGGACATTGGGGGACACTGGGGGGACACTGGGGGACATTGGGAGCCCTGGGAGGACATTAGGGGACATCGGGGGACATTGGGAGCATTGGGGACACTGGGGGGACACTGGGAACCCCCCGAGGGGACATTGGGGATACTGGGGGGGACATTGGGGGACACTGAGGGGGCACTGGGGACCATTGGGAGGGGCAATGGGGGACACTGAGGGACATTGGGAGCCCTGGGGGGACATTGGGGGACACTGAGGGGACATTATGAGATACTGGGGGGACATTGGGGGACACTGAGGGACATTGGGGGGACATTGGGGGACATTGGGAGCCCTGGGAGGACATTAGGGGACATCGGGGGACATTGGGGACACTGGGGGAACATTGGGAACCCCCCGGGGGGACATTGGGGGACACTGGGGGGGGGCATTGAGGGACACTGAGGGACATTGGGGGACACTGAGGGGACATTGGGGGCCCTGGGGGCACATTGGGTGACACTGAGGGGACATTATGAGACACTGGAGGGACACTGAGGGACATTGGGGGACACTGGGGGACAGTGGGGGGACACTGGGGGGACATTGGGGGGACACTGGGGGACATTGGGAGCCCTGGGAGGACATTAGGGGACATCGGGGGACATTGGGGACACTGGGGGGACATTGGGAACCCCCCGAGGGGACATCGGGGACATTGGGGGACACTGGGGGACATTGGGGGACACTGGGGGGACATTGCGGGACAGTGGGGGGACATTGGGGGGGACACTGAGGAGGATATTGGGGGACATTGGGAGCCCTGGGAGGACATTAGGGGACATCGGGGGACATTGGGGACACTGGGGGGACATTGGGAACCCCCCGAGGGGACATTGAGGACATTGGGGGACACTGGGGGACATTGGGAACCCCCCGAGGGGACCTTGGGGACATTGGGGACATTGGGGACATTGGGGACATTGGGGACATTGGGGACCCCCCACCCCCCTCCTACCATGACGGCGGCTGCTGCTCCTCGCGGCTCTCCACACGCTGTCGCTCCCACCCCGCAACGCGGGCGGCGCCCATTGGCCGAGCCAGCCAATCACCGCGCCCCATACTGCGGGCCCGACGCCCTGCC
>NW_028288939.1:0-129866 GCF_059628265.1 Tinamus guttatus | reverse complement strand
CCAAGGCAGGATGCCCCACACTGTCTCCTGAGGAGCTCTCAAATTGACTCAAACTGTCTCCTTATGTCCGCTGTGCAGCGCTTGAGGAGATACTTCCCAAGAAGCAGCTTGATATTCCTGACAGAACAGGAAATGCCTGCATGTCCCGGATGGAACCTGCCTCAGTGGGTGGATTCACATGCCACACTTGCCACCGTGTGCTCTGCTGGTCACTGACTCCTTGAGAGATGTTCTGCAGGTGTCCTCACTACTCCTCTAACTGCATCAGGGGGAAAGGAAACAACGGAATCCTACCAAGCACTTAACCTGAGCAAACTCTGTGTCTCCTGGAAGTCAGGACATTGAACAGCTTCAGCAAAAGGTCTTCTGCTGTGCTGGAGAAGCAGATGGTGCCTACAGTGATGATCTGGAAATCACAAGAGCACTAGGACCTGCCATAGTCCCTGTTCCCCAAGGGGCTGAGGGACAGAGCAGCCTCCATCGTGGTCCCCAGTACGGGGCCCTTCCTGGCAGCAGCCCCTTTCTGCACCAGCTGCCTCTGGGGACACTGCCCCCCGTGACATGGTCCCTGAGCGTGTCCCAGCCCTGCTGGGCCCTGTGTCCCCCAGGGGCTCGTGGAGTTCGGCCCTGCATCTCCAGGCCCCGTATCCTGGGGCGGGACAGCTTCCCTTTGCCTGTGGCTTGCGCCCTGAGGGGACCCATTGTGTGCGGCACCCGGAGAGTTGAGAGCTGCCCCGCGGTGGGGCTGGGGCTTCTTCCCCTTTGGGCATCCTGTGGGACACGTGTGCAGGTCAGGTGAAGGAAGGCCCTACACTTAGGGATTAATAGCAGGTTGATTTTTAATTGTCCTTGGTATAAGAATCTAATTTGACACATTTTGAGGATGCCCTGAGGCCTTCCCAAATCTCGTACACAGAATTGCTAGCATCATACATGAGGGAAGCACTACTTGTACATGGTAAATGCTAGCACATTTCTTCCTGAATGTTCAGAGGATTCTCATCCTTGAAGCAGTTTCCTTTAGTGCAGGGTGCCGGGTTAAGGGTAAGGGAGGGATTCTCACGGTCCAGCCATAAGTGTTGGTCAGGTGTCATTCCTGATTCCTGCTCCACTTATCAGTGCTAGGCCCTGTCATTTATACAATTAGGTGGAAGAAGACACGCCCATGATATGGTCATCCTCATAAGGTGATCCTTCCAGAATCTGCAGACAAGTTGCGTAAGATTCTCTGCTCCCTGCAGCATGAGTGAGTGGCATTGTGCACTGCCAGTGGGTGCCTCTGCAAGACTTTCCAGATTCTTATTTGAGAAGTCCTTGAAAAGTGCATGCAAACTCCAGCATATGTTCTTGCTGCATCAGTGTCTGTGTGTGCCTTTTTGCTTGCTCATTCCATATGTATTGTTGGAGGGTGGTATTTGAGTAGGGCAAGTGGATTACTCTAGGCCTGAAGAGAAAAGTGTATTGTTGACAGAGATTTTATGTGGAATGTGTGGGTGTTGGGGACAGCTTTTTAGTAGGGAAATGCTGCAAAGGGAAATGCAGCTGTGGTGCCCGTGCTGGGAATGGATGAAAGGAAGCAGGGGCAATGTTTGGAGGCTTCGCTAAGCATGCAGTGGCTAGTGATTTTAGCTGTGAGGCCTGTCTTTTGTGGGAGGTGATTGAGCAGGGTGACCATGCTGGTAGCAAGGTGTGAGAATTGTGGTGTAATGGTTGGGAGGGAATGAAGCAGAGCAAGCAAGCGTTGTGAGGCTGCCCTCCTCATAGAGAGTGAAGGCTTTGTTCTGTCAGTCATTTACATATAAATCCCCTTGCCGGTGCACATGTGCAGCATGAACAAAGAAATGTGTGAATGAAGCATGCAGCTTCCTGAGTGCATGAATGAAGCATGCAGCAACATGAATGAAGGGCAGCATGAATGAAGGACTACCATCTCTACATGTGCTTTGGTGAAATCCTGGCTCCAGAAATGACTTCTCAAGCAATCTCTCTTAAGCAGCTCTGTGGAGGGGAGTTTGGGAAGTCTGCTTGACAACAGGTCAAGCAGGAGGCAGCAATGTGCCCTTGTGTCAAGGATGGCCAGAGGGATGCTGGCCTTCACGAGGAGGAGTGTTGGCAGCAGGTGGAGGGGGCTGATCGTGCCCCTCTCCTCAGCTCTGCTCAGGCCACACCTGGACTCTCGTGTGCAGAAATATTGTGGGCTGCCCAGGACAAGAGGGATGTGGAACTTGCAGAGAGCGACCAGCTTAGTGCCACAAAGATGATGAAGGAACTGGAGCGTCTATCTTATGAGGAAAGAGTAAGCGATTTGGGCCTGTTTATCCTGGAAAAAACAAGAGTGAGAGGGGAACTTATCAAGAGGTACAAACAGCTGAGGGGAGGATGTAAAAAGGACAGGGCCAAACTCTTCTCGGTGGTGCCCAGCAATAGCCCAAGAGCTAAAGGTGTAGATTGCAACACAGTTACAATGGATGCAAATTGCTACAAACTTTCAATGTGCATATGAGGAAGGGCTTTTTGACAGTTAGGGTGACGGAGCACTGGAAGCGAGTGTCCAGCGAGGTTGTGCAGGCTCCTTCTTTGGAGCTCTTCCAAAGCCTCCTGGGTGTGATCCTGTGCAACGCGCTGTAGGAGTCCCTGCTTGTGCAGGAGGGGGTTGGACTGATGATCTCGAGAGGTCCCTTCCAACGTCAACCCCTGTGTGACTGTGTGACTTGGGAGGGCTCTGTGGGCACCCAGGACGGCAGTGATGTTGGAAGGGCAGTGGTGGGGTTTTGTCAGGCCGTAAGGCCTCTTCTAATGTGGCACCGAGTTGTCACCATGAGCAACTGGCAGATGGCCCTGCAGACGGCAGAGGGACAGAGCAGCCTCCATCGTAGTCCCCAGCACGGGGCCCTTCCTGGCAGCAGCCCATTTCTGCACCAGCTGCCTCCGGGGACACTGCCCCCCGTGACATGGTCCCTGAGCGTGTCCCAGCCCTGCAGGGCCCTGTGTCCCCCAGGGGCTTGTGGAGTTCGGCCCTGCATCTCCAGGCCCCGTGTCCCTGGGGCGCGACAGCTTCCCTTTGCCTGTGGCTTGGGCCCTGCGGGGACACGTTGTGTGCGGCACCCGGAGAGTTGAGAGCTGCCCCACAGTGGGGCTGGGGCTTCTTCCCCAGGGCCACATGTGAATGGAATTCCAGGAAGGAATTTTTTGCTGTTGCTCCCATGCCCCTGGTGCACACAGGGCTCCACACACACACCTGCGGTGGGGATGGTTTTTTGTGCCTGAGCTCACTTGGAAAAAACTGTCAACATATGAGCAATGATACAGGAATATATATTTAAACAAGAGCAAGAAAGAATAACAAAAACAATAATAACGACAACAATATCAATAACAGTAACAACAACAATATCAAAAACAATATAAACAATATCAACAACAACCAAAAACTACTGTGACGCTACATAGAAAAAAATCCAGAAAAGAGTCCAGGGCTGGAGTCCTCATGCCCAGCGTTTCCTGGTAGCAGCCTGGGTGAAGGGGAGCTTGGTCTGCAAGGGAAAAGGAGGCATCAGCAGGGCCGAGGAGCGGCTCGGGGGCTCCCGTGGAGCAGAGGCTCTTTGGCGGCTGCGCGGGCTCTTTGGCAGCAGCGCTGCCGTCATTGGTGCCCTGGCAGAGGCTTGGCGTGGCCAGCGCAGCCCAGAGGCCGGCAGAGGGGCTGAGGCAGCAGGTGCCCAGGCCTTGGGCGCTCCTGCGCCCTGTGCAGCTCTGCCCCGGCGCCGCGGCCCGCCAGAGCGCCCGCACACCTGGGCCAGGCTCCCGCGCGGCTGCTCCCCAAAGGCAGCGCGGAGCAGCGCCGAGGGGCCGGGCACAGCCCCAGCTGTGCCCGTGCAGCCGGCAGCAGGGGCCATACCTGGGGGCTGCAGCTGGAGCTCTCCCAATCCATCGGCTCTTCTTGGCTGCAGCCGACCAGGGTGATGCTCCCCACGGTCTGGAAGAGAGGAGGAGACCTTGGTGGGGACGGTGCATGGGGAAGAGGAAGGGCAAGGGCATCCAGGGGCTACGGGGGCTGTACCTGGCTGCTGCCGTAACTGAGCCACTCCATAGGCTCAGGGTGGTCCCCTGAAGGCCCCCTATCCAGTGCGGAGCCTGTAAGAGAGAGGGAGGCATTTTCAAGACAAGTCCCAGAGCTGGGGAGGTCTGGCCCCAGGGCCCCTCTTCCTGCAGCGAGAATCGGGAAAGCGAGAAGGGGCCAACCCCATCCCCAGCTGTCCATGTGCACCCGGCAGCAGCAGCAATACCTGGAGGGCACAGCTAGAGGTCTCCCACTCCATAGGCTCTTCATCCTGGCTGCATCCAGCCAGGCTGTGGGTTCCTGGGCTCTGGAAGAGAGCAGGAGAGCATAGGGGGACAGTCATGGTGGCAGATCTGGCTCTGTGCATGGGGCCTCGTGTGCCCTGCGTGCACAGGGCAGGCGGTGCAAGAGCCAGGGCGCCAGGCTCAGGCAGCAGCCCCCGAGGCCTTGGCCGCTCCTGGCCCTGGCGCAGCTCTGCCCCAGCACCCAGGCCTGCCAGAGCTCCCTGCCACCTCTGCCACTAGCCCTGCAGCTGCTCTCGCAGAGCCAAACGCCAGCCGTCCCCACGCAGCCTCTGCCTGCGCGCACAGTACCTGCACAGAGCTCTCCCACTCCATCTCTTCAACTGGAGAGTTGTCCATTTTTTTAAGTCTCCACCAACTGCAAAAGAAAAGGAGTCATTGTCATTTGCAGCCGTGAGAGCAGGTGTCTCTGTCCCAGCAGCCGCTTGGTGTCTCCGTGTGTGGGAGTGGTGGGGCACAGAGCTGGGCCTGCCCGCGGCAGCCCTCCTTGTCCCCGGCAGGCCCTTTTGCAGTTGGGGAGCCGAGTGGCAAGTAGAGGAGAGAGAAGGGCAATGTCAGCGGTGTGAGCGCCAAGTGTCGCGTGGTGGCTTTGGGGCCTCCCCTGGGAGGCATCGCGCAGGCTGCCCTGCAGCCCCGCAGCTCCCCTGCATCTTGTGGGCACCACGGGTGGCCCCTGGTGCTGCGCGGCCCTGCTGCTCACCTGGCCTTGCTGCTGCGTGGCCAGCACTGGGGCCACTGTGAGGCGCAGCCCTGGGAAGCTTCCGTGTTCCCGTGGCGATAACTGCCCCTCTGGGATGTTCCAGTGCTCCGTGGGGGGAGGAGGGCAGCGGCAAGGGCCAGGGGGGCCGCTGTGAGGAAGGGTCTGCGTGTGCTGGACTCCCCCTGGCACTGCTGAGCCTGGCGGCAGAGAGCAGTGCGTGGCCTTGGGCTTCCTGGGTGCCAAGGAGGGCTCCTCACGCAGCCCCATGGTGCTGCTGGTGGCTGCCTGCCCAGAGGCCGGACTCCAATTGGGGCTCTGCTTACACCCCTGCAAGCAGCCTTGAATGCCTTCATCTTTCTTCCCTGCTCCACTCCTGCCCTTACCGCCTGATACTCTCGAGACAGATTTCTTTTCCATGGTCTAGACATGTTCCTTGGCAGTGCAATGAGTGCGAAGGGCAGTTGTGCCCAGGGCCGGGTGTGCATGTCCTCAACAGAGCCTTGTGAGTTGGTGGTTGCCTGGGAGCCCCTGGTGCTGCTGGGCTCCTTTTCTTGTCCTGCCGTGCACCTTGCAGGTGCCATGTGCTGTGGCTGAGAGCAGCCTTGGTGCAGCTCCTGCACTGCTGCCCCTGCCACGGCCTCCTCGGGCTGCAGAGGGCAGAGCAGGCACAAATGTGCCCTCAGCAGCAGCAGGGAGCTGCAGCTGCTGCAGCTCTGCCCAGCACTGGGCTACAATGCTCACTTGCTAATGGAGGTGATTTCCCAGCCTTTGGGTAAGGACAGGAAAGCCAAGGGCAGGTGGAGCAGGAGATCCCCCTCACGCAGAGGAAAATCCCTCCAAAATCAAGCAGTGCAACCCCTGCACCGAAGTGCTGGAGCCCAGAGGAGCATCTTGCTGCTCGCCAAGCTTGCTTGCTGGCATGCTGAAAGGGGCTCCCGCTGGACAGAGTAACCTCCTTCCTGGTCCCCAGATCTTGGCATCTCCCATGCCGACAGAAATGTTCTTCGCATCCCTGACATCACAAGCTCAGAAACAAGAACCCTGCTTATCCAGTGTCACCTTTTTCTAATTAAAGACCAAACTTCATAAATATATTTTAAAATTGCTGACTTTCCCAAGTATGGAAAAGCTGTGCTGTGCTTGCTGAAGCAAGGTGCCTTCCCCCTTAACTCTATTGGTGCTGGGAGTGCAATTGCAGGCTGAGTGTTTGGCTCCAGTTTTATCTGGGGCAATGGGCCAGGGATTATAGACAGAGGGGATTTACCCTCCTCTCCCTCTGCCTTCCCCTTCCCCAAACACTGTCTCAAAATACAGAATTGGGATCGTGTCAAACCCTGGTTCCTTTGGTTCCAGCAGCAATTCAGCAGCACACAAAGAGTTAAATTATGGCATGAGAGTTTGGCCATGTGTTGAGAGGCCACCTGGCTTTTAGCGGAGGATCTCTAAGCCGTGCGCCTGTTCCTGTGCTGCTCACGGCGGCATCAGGGAGGCCGGTGCGCAGGACAGGAGCTGCTCCCTGGGGCAGTGCAGCCCCGCGGCGCAGGGGACAGGGACACTGCATCCTGGGCACCTGTGCAGAGCAGGGGGGGTCTTTTCTCCCCTTTGGAAGCAGCTTGGGAAACAGCCAAATACAGGGGTGGAAAGCAGGTTTGGTTGAACTTCCCAGCAAGTGAACAAACTCCCAAGAGCTGAGTGCTTAGCTCTAGGTTAGGGGATCAAGTGCAGCACGGGCAGGTACCAGGACACGTAGCCCCTCTTCCCCCGCACACCTCAGCCCCAGCCCAGCGCCCTCCTGCCAGCAGCCCGTGTGCTTGCGGTGCGCTCCGCGAGCCGCCGTGCCAGCCTCTTGTGCAAGCGCTGTGGCCTCCAGGGCCTCCGCTCCAAGGAGCCCCATCTCTATTGAAGCCATGGATGAGAAGCCCTGTGTCCCTGTCCACGTGGACGTCCATGGGAAGCCGTTGCTGTCCTTGGGCAGCACAGGGATGTGCTGCCCTCACCAAACAGAGTCCCCACAAGGGGCCGCAGCACCCGCTCCCCACAGCCTCTGCAAGGGGCAGTGTGGGGCTGCTGGAGCAGCGCAGCAAGGTGTGCGGCCAAACGCACCCGTCTGCCAGCCAAGGCAGGCGCCCTCGCGCAGCCCCTCTCTGCAGGAGCACCGGGGCATGGCCTGGTACCAACTGCCGCCACCATGGCCAGGCCAAGCCCAGCATGCAGCTGCCACTCCTTCCTTCCCACCCATTTCAATTGCAGGGTTTTGGTGATATTTCAGTGGAAAACAAACCTGGTGTAAATGTTTTTTGTGGAGCTTAACAATCTCTTTGCAAAGTTCCTCATTCCTTGAGCTTAAAAGAGCCAGGTTATTAACCACCATAGCAGCATTTCTAACCAAAACACTACGACTTAAGCAGGCCAGGAGTGCCAGGAGCTGCTGTCACTCTAACCCATTCCTGGCGCCCAACGCAGGGCTGGGACCGGCCAGGTGATGCCTTGAACTGCAGCTCCCCCCTCTTGAGAAGCAGGTGGAGGTGTTTAGGATATTCACCAAACTACAGCTGCTTGCAGTTAAGAAATGATGAGTTATGTGTGAAACTTATGCATTGATTCTTGGACAAAAGCATCTTGCAGCAGTTTGAAGGAGGGTGATCCAGTCTAGAAGAGACATGGTGTTATTGGAGTAAGTCCAGCTAAGGGCCCCTTAGACGATTAGGGGACTGGAGCCTCTCTCATATGAGGTGTAGCTGAGCGAGCTGGGGCTGCATAGCCTGGAGAAGAGAGGACGGAGGAGAGTTTTATCAATGTGCTTAAGTATCCAAAGGGAGGCTGTGATAAGGACAGGTCCAGATTTTTTTCAGTGATGCTCAGTGACAATGATGAAAGGTAATGGGCACAAATTGAAACACAGGAAGGTTTTTCTGAAAATAAGGAAGGTGTCTGAGCATAGGAACAGGCTGCAGAGGAAGGCAGTGGAGTTTCCAGCCCTGGCAATACTGAACAGGTGTCTGGGCAGGGTCTTGGGCCGCCTGCTGGAGGTAGCCCTGTCAAAGCGTGAGGATGAACAAGGTCTCTGAAGGCCCTTTCCAATCTGAGCCATCCTGGAATGTTTAAAGCTAGAATATATCCTTCATGCAGGCAATGTGGAACTTCAGTGTTTCAGAGTGAAACTGATACCCGAGCTCCTGCGTTGGTATTTGTCCAGTGTAAGATGGTTATTGCAATCTATCTTATGACCTTGGCGTTTGCAAAAGTTTTGTTCTTTTCTTTACTTATTTACTTATTTTTCCTGGCCACGTCTGTCTATGATGTATGCTCTACCCCTTAGAAAACTCCTTATAGTCCATGAAAATGCAAATATTATTTTCTAGGAGTTCTCTGTAACATGACAAGTTCTACATTTTTTTTATTTTTATTTACTGATTTTTTTTTCCTTACACTGACCAAGAAACCCTGAAGTGTTTTGACTTTTCTTTAGGAGGCCAAGGCAGGATGCCCCACACTGTCTCCTGAGGAGCTCTCAAATTGACTCAAACTGTCTCCTTATGTCCGCTGTGCAGCGCTTGAGGAGATACTTCCCAAGAAGCAGCTTGATATTCCTGACAGAACAGGAAATGCCTGCATGTCCCGGATGGAACCTGCCTCAGTGGGTGGATTCACATGCCACACTTGCCACCGTGTGCTCTGCTGGTCACTGACTCCTTGAGAGATGTTCTGCAGGTGTCCTCACTACTCCTCTAACTGCATCAGGGGGGAAAGGAAACAACGGAATCCTACCAAGCACTTAACCTGAGCAAACTCTGTGTCTCCTGGAAGTCAGGACATTGAACAGCTTCAGCAAAAGGTCTTCTGCTGTGCTGGAGAAGCAGATGGTGCCTACAGTGATGATCTGGAAATCACAAGAGCACTAGGACCTGCCATAGTCCCTGTTCCCCAAGGGGCTGAGGGACAGAGCAGCCTCCATCGTGGTCCCCAGTACGGGGCCCTTCCTGGCAGCAGCCCCTTTCTGCACCAGCTGCCTCTGGGGACACTGCCCCCCGTGACATGGTCCCTGAGCGTGTCCCAGCCCTGCTGGGCCCTGTGTCCCCCAGGGGCTCGTGGAGTTCGGCCCTGCATCTCCAGGCCCCGTATCCCTGGGGCGGGACAGCTTCCCTTTGCCTGTGGCTTGGGCCCTGCGGGGACACGTTGTGTGCGCCACCCGGAGAGTTGAGAGCTGCCCCGCGGTGGGGCTGGGGCTTCTTCCCCTTTGGGCATCCTGTGGGACACGTGTGCAGGTCAGGTGAAGGAAGGCCCTACACTTAGGGATTAATAGCAGGTTGATTTTTAATTGTCCTTGGTATAAGAATCTAATTTGACACATTTTGAGGATGCCCTGAGGCCTTCCCAAATCTCGTACACAGAATTGCTAGCATCATACATGAGGGAAGCACTACTTGTACATGGTAAATGCTAGGACATTTCTTCCTGAATGTTCAGAGGATTCTCATCCTTGAAGCAGTTTCCTTTAGTGCAGGGTGCCGGGTTAAGGGTAAGGGAGGGATTCTCACGGTCCAGCCATAAGTGTTGGTCAGGTGTCATTCCTGATTCCTGCTCCACTTATCAGTGCTAGGCCCTGTCATTTATACTATTAGGTGGAAGAAGACACGCCCATGATATGGTCATCCTCATAAGGTGATCCTTCCAGAATCTGCAGACAAGTTGCGTAAGATTCTCTGCTCCCTGCAGCATGAGTGAGTGGCATTGTGCACTGCCAGTGGGTGCCTCTGCAAGACTTTCCAGATTCTTATTTGAGAAGTCCTTGAAAAGTGCATGCAAACTCCAGCATATGTTCTTGCTGCATCAGTGTCTGTGTGTGCCTTTTTGCTTGCTCATTCCATATGTATTGTTGGAGGGTGGTATTTGAGTAGGGCAAGTGGATTACTCTAGGCCTGAAGAGAAAAGTGTATTGTTGACAGAGATTTTATGTGGAATGTGTGGGTGTTGGGGACAGCTTTTTAGTAGGGAAATGCTGCAAAGGGAAATGCAGCTGTGGTGCCCGTGCTGGGAATGGATGAAAGGAAGCAGGGGCAATGTTTGGAGGCTTCGCTAAGCATGCAGTGGCTAGTGATTTTAGCTGTGAGGCCTGTCTTTTGTGGGAGGTGATTGAGCAGGGTGACCATGCTGGTAGCAAGGTGTGAGAATTGTGGTGTAATGGTTGGGAGGGAATGAAGCAGAGCAAGCAAGCGTTGTGAGGCTGCCCTCCTCATAGAGAGTGAAGGCTTTGTTCTGTCAGTCATTTACATATAAATCCCCCTTGCCGGTGCACATGTGCAGCATGAACAAAGAAATGTGTGAATGAAGCATGCAGCTTCCTGAGTGCATGAATGAAGCATGCAGCAACATGAATGAAGGGCAGCATGAATGAAGGACTACCATCTCTACATGTGCTTTGGTGAAATCCTGGCTCCAGAAATGACTTCTCAAGCAATCTCTCTTAAGCAGCTCTGTGGAGGGGAGTTTGGGAAGTCTGCTTGACAACAGGTCAAGCAGGAGGCAGCAATGTGCCCTTGTGTCAAGGATGGCCAGAGGGATGCTGGCCTTCACGAGGAGGAGTGTTGGCAGCAGGTGGAGGGGGCTGATCGTGCCCCTCTCCTCAGCTCTGCTCAGGCCACACCTGGACTCTCGTGTGCAGAAATATTGTGGGCTGCCCAGGACAAGAGGGATGTGGAACTTGCAGAGAGCGACCAGCTTAGTGCCACAAAGATGATGAAGGAACTGGAGCGTCTATCTTATGAGGAAAGAGTAAGCGATTTGGGCCTGTTTATCCTGGAAAAAACAAGAGTGAGAGGGGAACTTATCAAGAGGTACAAACAGCTGAGGGGAGGATGTAAAAAGGACAGGGCCAAACTCTTCTCGGTGGTGCCCAGCAATAGCCCAAGAGCTAAAGGGTGTAGATTGCAACACAGTTACAATGGATGCAAATTGCTACAAACTTTCAATGTGCATATGAGGAAGGGCTTTTTGACAGTTAGGGTGACGGAGCACTGGAAGCGAGTGTCCAGCGAGGTTGTGCAGGCTCCTTCTTTGGAGCTCTTCCAAAGCCTCCTGGGTGTGATCCTGTGCAACGCGCTGTAGGAGTCCCTGCTTGTGCAGGAGGGGGTTGGACTGATGATCTCGAGAGGTCCCTTCCAACGTCAACCCCTGTGTGACTGTGTGACTTGGGAGGGCTCTGTGGGCACCCAGGACGGCAGTGATGTTGGAAGGGCAGTGGTGGGGTTTTGTCAGGCCGTAAGGCCTCTTCTAATGTGGCACCGAGTTGTCACCATGAGCAACTGGCAGATGGCCCTGCAGACGGCAGAGGGACAGAGCAGCCTCCATCGTAGTCCCCAGCACGGGGCCCTTCCTGGCAGCAGCCCATTTCTGCACCAGCTGCCTCCGGGGACACTGCCCCCCGTGACATGGTCCCTGAGCGTGTCCCAGCCCTGCAGGGCCCTGTGTCCCCCAGGGGCTTGTGGAGTTCGGCCCTGCATCTCCAGGCCCCGTGTCCCTGGGGCGCGACAGCTTCCCTTTGCCTGTGGCTTGGGCCCTGCGGGGACACGTTGTGTGCGCCACCCGGAGAGTTGAGAGCTGCCCCACAGTGGGGCTGGGGCTTCTTCCCCAGGGCCACATGTGAATGGAATTCCAGGAAGGAATTTTTTGCTGTTGCTCCCATGCCCCTGGTGCACACAGGGCTCCACACACACACCTGCGGTGGGGATGGTTTTTTGTGCCTGAGCTCACTTGGAAAAAACTGTCAACATATGAGCAATGATACAGGAATATATATTTAAACAAGAGCAAGAAAGAATAACAAAAACAATAATAACGACAACAATATCAATAACAGTAACAACAACAATATCAAAAACAATATAAACAATATCAACAACAACCAAAAACTACTGTGACGCTACATAGAAAAAAATCCAGAAAAGAGTCCAGGGCTGGAGTCCTCATGCCCAGCGTTTCCTGGTAGCAGCCTGGGTGAAGGGGAGCTTGGTCTGCAAGGGAAAAGGAGGCATCAGCAGGGCCGAGGAGCGGCTCGGGGGCTCCCGTGGAGCAGAGGCTCTTTGGCGGCTGCGCGGGCTCTTTGGCAGCAGCGCTGCCGTCATTGGTGCCCTGGCAGAGGCTTGGCGTGGCCAGCGCAGCCCAGAGGCCGGCAGAGGGGCTGAGGCAGCAGGTGCCCAGGCCTTGGGCGCTCCTGCGCCCTGTGCAGCTCTGCCCCGGCGCCGCGGCCCGCCAGAGCGCCCGCACACCTGGGCCAGGCTCCCGCGCGGCTGCTCCCCAAAGGCAGCGCGGAGCAGCGCCGAGGGGCCGGGCACAGCCCCAGCTGTGCCCGTGCAGCCGGCAGCAGGGGCCATACCTGGGGGCTGCAGCTGGAGCTCTCCCAATCCATCGGCTCTTCTTGGCTGCAGCCGACCAGGGTGATGCTCCCCACGGTCTGGAAGAGAGGAGGAGACCTTGGTGGGGACGGTGCATGGGGAAGAGGAAGGGCAAGGGCATCCAGGGGCTACGGGGGCTGTACCTGGCTGCTGCCGTAACTGAGCCACTCCATAGGCTCAGGGTGGTCCCCTGAAGGCCCCCTATCCAGTGCGGAGCCTGTAAGAGAGAGGGAGGCGTTTTCAAGACAAGTCCCAGAGCTGGGGAGGTCTGGCCCCAGGGCCCCTCTTCCTGCAGCGAGAATCGGGAAAGCGAGAAGGGGCCAACCCCATCCCCAGCTGTCCATGTGCACCCGGCAGCAGCAGCAATACCTGGAGGGCACAGCTAGAGGTCTCCCACTCCATAGGCTCTTCATCCTGGCTGCATCCAGCCAGGCTGTGGGTTCCTGGGCTCTGGAAGAGAGCAGGAGAGCATAGGGGGACAGTCATGGTGGCAGATCTGGCTCTGTGCATGGGGCCTCGTGTGCCCTGCGTGCACAGGGCAGGCGGTGCAAAGAGCCAGGGCGCCAGGCTCAGGCAGCAGCCCCCGAGGCCTTGGCCGCTCCTGGCCCTGGCGCAGCTCTGCCCCAGCACCCAGGCCTGCCAGAGCTCCCTGCCACCTCTGCCACTAGCCCTGCAGCTGCTCTCGCAGAGCCAAACGCCAGCCGTCCCCACGCAGCCTCTGCCTGCGCGCACAGTACCTGCACAGAGCTCTCCCACTCCATCTCTTCAACTGGAGAGTTGTCCATTTTTTTAAGTCTCCACCAACTGCAAAAGAAAAGGAGTCATTGTCATTTGCAGCCGTGAGAGCAGGTGTCTCTGTCCCAGCAGCCGCTTGGTGTCTCCGTGTGTGGGAGTGGTGGGGCACAGAGCTGGGCCTGCCCGCGGCAGCCTCCTTGTCCCCGGCAGGCCCTTTTGCAGTTGGGGAGCCGAGTGGCAAGTAGAGGAGAGAGAAGGGCAATGTCAGCGGTGTGAGCGCCAAGTGTCGCGCGGTGGCTTTGGGGCCTCCCCTGGGAGGCATCGCGCAGGCTGCCCTGCAGCCCCGCAGCTCCCCTGCATCTTGTGGGCACCACGGGTGGCCCCTGGTGCTGCGCGGCCCTGCTGCTCACCTGGCCTTGCTGCTGCGTGGCCAGCACTGGGGCCACTGTGAGGCGCAGCCCTGGGAAGCTTCCGTGTTCCCGTGGCGATAACTGCCCCTCTGGGATGTTCCAGTGCTCCGTGGGGGGAGGAGGGCAGCGGCAAGGGCCAGGGGGGCCGCTGTGAGGAAGGGTCTGCGTGTGCTGGACTCCCCCTGGCACTGATGAGCCTGGCGGCAGAGAGCAGTGCGTGGCCTTGGGCTTCCTGGGTGCCAAGGAGGGCTCCTCACGCAGCCCCATGGTGCTGCTGGTGGCTGCCTGCCCAGAGGCCGGACTCCAATTGGGGCTCTGCTTACACCCCTGCAAGCAGCCTTGAATGCCTTCATCTTTCTTCCCTGCTCCACTCCTGCCCTTACCGCCTGATAGTCTCGAGACAGCTTTCTTTTCCATGGTCTAGACATGTTCCTTGGTAGTGCAATGAGTGCGAAGGGCAGTTGTGCCCAGGGCCGGGTGTGCATGTCCTCAACAGAGCCCTTGTGAGTTGGTGGTTGCCTGGGAGCCCCTGGTGTGCTGCTGGGCTCCTTCTCTTGTCCTGCCGTGCACCTTGCAGGTGCCATGTGCTGTGGCTGAGAGCAGCCTTGGTGCGGCTCCTGCACTGCTGCCCCTACCACGGCCTCCTCGGGCTGCAGAGGGCAGAGCAGGCACAAATGTGCCCTCAGCAGCAGCAGGGAGCTGCAGCTGCTGCAGCTCTGCCCAGCACTGGGCTACAATGCTCACTTGCTAATGGAGGTGATTTCCCAGCCTTTGGGTAAGGACAGGAAAGCCAAGGGCAGGTGGAGCAGGAGATCCCCCTCACGCAGAGGAAAATCCCTCCAAAATCAAGCAGTGCAACCCCTGCACCGAAGTGCTGGAGCCCAGAGGAGCATCTTGCTGCTCGCCAAGCTTGCTTGCTGGCATGCTGAAAGGGGCTCCCACTGGACAGAGTAACCTCCTTCCTGGTCCCCAGATCTTGGCATCTCCCATGCCGACAGAAATGTTCTTCGCATCCCTGACATCACAAGCTCAGAAACAAGAACCCTGCTTATCCAGTGTCACCTTTTTCTAATTAAAGACCAAACTTCATAAATATATTTTAAAATTGCTGACTTTCCCAAGTATGGAAAAGCTGTGCTGTGCTTGCTGAAGCCAAGGTGCCTTCCCCCTTAACTCTATTGGTGCTGGGAGTGCAATTGCAGGCTGAGTGTTTGGCTCCAGTTTTATCTGGGGCAATGGGCCAGGGATTATAGACAGAGGGGATTTACCCTCCTCTCCCTCTGCCTTCCCCTTCCCCAAACACTGTCTCAAAATACAGAATTGGGATCGTGTCAAACCCTGGTTCCTTTGGTTCCAGCAGCAATTCAGCAGCACACAAAGAGTTAAATTATGGCATGAGAGTTTGGCCATGTGTTGAGAGGCCACTTGGCTTTTAGCGGAGGATCTCTAAGCCGTGCGCCTGTTCCTGTGCTGCTCACGGCGGCATCAGGGAGGCCGGTGCGCAGGACAGGAGCTGCTCCCTGGGGCAGTGCAGCCCCGCGGCGCAGGGGACAGGGACACTGCATCCTGGGCACCTGTGCAGAGCAGGGGGGGTCTTTTCTCCCCTTTGGAAGCAGCTTGGGAAACAGCCAAATACAGGGGTGGAAAGCAGGTTTGGTTGAACTTCCCAGCAAGTGAACAAACTCCCAAGAGCTGAGTGCTTAGCTCTAGGTTAGGGGATCAAGTGCAGCACGGGCAGGTACCAGGACACGTAGCCTCTCTTCCCCCGCACACCTCAGCCCCAGCCCAGCGCCCTCCTGCCAGCA
This sequence comes from Tinamus guttatus, assembly GCF_059628265.1. Classification (NCBI taxonomy): domain Eukaryota; kingdom Metazoa; phylum Chordata; class Aves; order Tinamiformes; family Tinamidae; genus Tinamus; species Tinamus guttatus. The sequence goes on along the minus strand of NW_028288939.1, from coordinate 114,466 downwards.
GCCCGTGTGCTTGCGGTGCGCTCTGCGAGCCGCCGTGCCGGCCTCTTGTGCAAGCGCTGTGGTCTCCAGGGCCTCCGCTCCAAGGAGCCCCATCTCTATTGAAGCCATGGATGAGAAGCCCTGTGTCCCTGTCCACGTGGACGTCCATGGGAAGCCGTTGCTGTCCTTGGGCAGCACAGGGATGTGCTGCCCTCACCAAACAGAGTCCCCACAAGGGGCCGCAGCACCCGCTCCCCACAGCCTCTGCAAGGGGCAGTGTGGGGCTGCTGGAGCAGCGCAGCAAGGTGTGCGGCCAAACGCACCCGTCTGCCAGCCAAGGCAGGCGCCCTCGCGCAGCGCCTCTCTGCAGGAGCACCGGGGCATGGCCTGGTACCAACTGCCGCCACCATGGCCAGGCCAAGCCCAGCATGCAGCTGCCACTCCTTCCTTCCCACCCATTTCAATTGCAGGGTTTTGGTGATATTTCAGTGGAAAACAAACCTGGTGTAAATGTTTTTTGTGGAGCTTAACAATCTCTTTGCAAAGTTCCTCATTCCTTGAGCTTAAAAGAGCCAGGTTATTAACCACCATAGCAGCATTTCTAACCAAAACACTACGACTTAAGCAGGCCAGGAGTGCCAGGAGCTGCTGTCACTCTAACCCATTCCTGGCGCCCAACGCAGGGCTGGGACCGGCCAGGTGATGCCTTGAACTGCAGCTCCCCCCTCTTGAGAAGCAGGTGGAGGTGTTTAGGATATTCACCAAACTACAGCTGCTTGCAGTTAAGAAATGATGAGTTATGTGTGAAACTTATGCATTGATTCTTGGACAAAAGCATCTTGCAGCAGTTTGAAGGAGGGTGATCCAGTCTAGAAGAGACATGGTGTTATTGGAGTAAGTCCAGCTAAGGGCCCCTTAGACGATTAGGGGACTGGAGCCTCTCTCATATGAGGTGTAGCTGAGCGAGCTGGGGCTGCATAGCCTGGAGAAGAGAGGACGGAGGAGAGTTTTATCAATGTGCTTAAGTATCCAAAGGGAGGCTGTGATAAGGACAGGTCCAGATTTTTTTCAGTGATGCTCAGTGACAATGATGAAAGGTAATGGGCACAAATTGAAACACAGGAAGGTTTTTCTGAAAATAAGGAAGGTGTCTGAGCATAGGAACAGGCTGCAGAGGAAGGCAGTGGAGTTTCCAGCCCTGGCAATACTGAACAGGTGTCTGGGCAGGGTCTTGGGCCGCCTGCTGGAGGTAGCCCTGTCAAAGCATGAGGATGAACAAGGTCTCTGAAGGCCCTTTCCAATCTGAGCCATCCTGGAATGTTTAAAGCTAGAATATATCCTTCATGCAGGCTACGTGGAACTTCAGTGTTTCAGAGTGAAACTGATACCCGAGCTCCTGCGTTGGTATTTGTCCAGTGTAAGATGGTTATTGCAATCTATCTTATGACCTTGGCGTTTGCAAAAGTTTTGTTCTTTTCTTTACTTATTTACTTATTTTTCCTGGCCACGTCTGTCTATGATGTATGCTCTACCCCTTAGAAAACTCCTTATAGTCCATGAAAATGCAAATATTATTTTCTAGGAGTTCTCTGTAACATGACAAGTTCTACATATTTTTAATTTTTATTTACTGATTTTTTTTTCCTTACACTGACCAAGAAACCCTGAAGTGTTTTGACTTTTCTTTAGGAGGCCAAGGCAGGATGCCCCACACTGTCTCCTGAGGAGCTCTCAAATTGACTCAAACTGTCTCCTTATGTCCGCTGTGCAGCGCTTGAGGAGATACTTCCCAAGAAGCAGCTTGATATTCCTGACAGAACAGGAAATGCCTGCATGTCCCGGATGGAACCTGCCTCAGTGGGTGGATTCACATGCCACACTTGCCACCGTGTGCTCTGCTGGTCACTGACTCCTTGAGAGATGTTCTGCAGGTGTCCTCACTACTCCTCTAACTGCATCAGGGGGGAAAGGAAACAACGGAATCCTACCAAGCACTTAACCTGAGCAAACTCTGTGTCTCCTGGAAGTCAGGACGTTGAACAGCTTCAGCAAAAGGTCTTCTGCTGTGCTGGAGAAGCAGATGGTGCCTACAGTGATGATCTGGAAATCACAAGAGCACTAGGACCTGCCATAGTCCCTGTTCCCCAAGGGGCTGAGGGACAGAGCAGCCTCCATCGTGGTCCCCAGTACGGGGCCCTTCCTGGCAGCAGCCCCTTTCTGCACCAGCTGCCTCCGGGGACACTGCCCCCCATGACGTGGTCCCTGAGCGTGTCCCAGCCCTGCTGGGCCCTGTGTCCCCCAGGGGCTCGTGGAGTTCGGCCCTGCATCTCCAGGCCCCGTGTCCCTGGGGCACGACAGCTTCCCTTTGCCTGTGGCTTGCGCCCTGAGGGGACCCATTGTGTGCGGCACCCGGAGAGTTGAGAGCTGCCCCGCGGTGGGGCTGGGGGTTCTTCCCCTTTGGGCATCCTGTGGGACACGTGTGCAGGTCAGGTGAAGGAAGGCCCTACACTTAGGGATTAATAGCAGGTTGATTTTTAATTGTCCTTGGTATAAGAATCTAATTTGACACATTTTGAGGATGCCCTGAGGCCTTCCCAAATCTCGTACACAGAATTGCTAGCATCATACATGAGGGAAGCACTACTTGTACGTGGTAAATGCTAGCACATTTCTTCCTGAATGTTCAGAGGATTCTCATCCTTGAAGCAGTTTCCTTTAGTGCAGGGTGCCGGGTTAAGGGTAAGGGAGGGATTCTCACGGTCCAGCCATAAGTGTTGGTCAGGTGCCATTCCTGATTCCTGCTCCACTTATCAGTGCTAGGCCCTGTCATTTATACAATTAGGTGGAAGAAGACACGCCCATGATATGGTCATCCTCATAAGGTGATCCTTCCAGAATCTGCAGACAAGTTGCGTAAGATTCTCTGCTCCCTGCAGCATGAGTGAGTGGCATTGTGCACTGCCAGTGGGTGCCTCTGCAAGACTTTCCAGATTCTTATTTGAGAAGTCCTTGAAAAGTGCATGCAAACTCCAGCATATGTTCTTGCTGCATCAGTGTCTGTGTGTGCCTTTTTGCTTGCTCATTCCATATGTATTGTTGGAGGGTGGTATTTGAGTAGGGCAAGTGGATTACTCTAGGCCTGAAGAGAAAAGTGTATTGTTGACAGAGATTTTATGTGGAATGTGTGGGTGTTGGGGACAGCTTTTTAGTAGGGAAATGCTGCAAAGGGAAATGCAGCTGTGGTGCCCGTGCTGGGAATGGATGAAAGGAAGCAGGGGCAATGTTTGGAGGCTTCGCTAAGCATGCAGTGGCTAGTGATTTTAGCTGTGAGGCCTGTCTTTTGTGGGAGGTGATTGAGCAGGGTGACCATGCTGGTAGCAAGGTGTGAGAATTGTGGTGTAATGGTTGGGAGGGAATGAAGCAGAGCAAGCAAGCGTTGTGAGGCTGCCCTCCTCATAGAGAGTGAAGGCTTTGTTCTGTCAGTCATTTACATATAAATCCCCCTTGCCGGTGCACATGTGCAGCATGAACAAAGAAATGTGTGAATGAAGCATGCAGCTTCCTGAGTGCATGAATGAAGCATGCAGCAACATGAATGAAGGGCAGCATGAATGAAGGACTACCATCTCTACATGTGCTTTGGTGAAATCCTGGCTCCAGAAATGACTTCTCAAGCAATCTCTCTTAAGCAGCTCTGTGGAGGGGAGTTTGGGAAGTCTGCTTGACAACAGGTCAAGCAGGAGGCAGCAATGTGCCCTTGTGTCAAGGATGGCCAGAGGGATGCTGGCCTGCACGAGGAGGAGTGTTGGCAGCAGGTGGAGGGGGCTGATCGTGCCCCTCTCCTCAGCTCTGCTCAGGCCACACCTGGACTCTTGTGTGCAGAAATATTGTGGGCTGCCCAGGACAAGAGGGATGTGGAACTTGCAGAGAGCGACCAGCTTAGTGCCACAAAGATGATGAAGGAACTGGAGCGTCTATCTTATGAGGAAAGAGTAAGCGATTTGGGCCTGTTTATCCTGGAAAAAACAAGAGTGAGAGGGGAACTTATCAAGAGGTACAAACAGCTGAGGGGAGGATGTAAAAAGGACAGGGCCAAACTCTTCTCGGTGGTGCCCAGCAATAGCCCAAGAGCTAAAGGGTGTAGATTGCAACACAGTTACAATGGATGCAAATTGCTACAAACTTTCAATGTGCATATGAGGAAGGGCTTTTTGACAGTTAGGGTGACGGAGCACTGGAAGCGAGTGTCCAGCGAGGTTGTGCAGGCTCCTTCTTTGGAGCTCTTCCAAAGCCTCCTGGGTGTGATCCTGTGCAACGCGCTGTAGGAGTCCCTGCTTGTGCAGGAGGGGGTTGGACTGATGATCTCGAGAGGTCCCTTCCAACGTCAACCCCTGTGTGACTGTGTGACTTGGGAGGGCTCCGTGGGCACCCAGGACGGCAGTGATGTTGGAAGGGCAGTGGTGGGGTTTTGTCAGGCCGTAAGGCCTCTTCTCTTGTGGCACCGAGTTGTCACCATGAGCAACTGGCAGATGGCCCTGCAGACGGCAGAGGGACAGAGCAGCCTCCATCGTAGTCCCCAGCACGGGGCCCTTCCTGGCAGCAGCCCATTTCTGCACCAGCTGCCTCCGGGGACACTGCCCCCCGTGACATGGTCCCTGAGCGTGTCCCAGCCCTGCAGGGCCCTGTGTCCCCCAGGGGCTTGTGGAGTTCGGCCCTGCATCTCCAGGCCCCGTGTCCCTGGGGCGCGACAGCTTCCCTTTGCCTGTGGCTTGGGCCCTGCGGGGACACGTTGTGTGCGCCACCCGGAGAGTTGAGAGCTGCCCCACAGTGGGGCTGGGGCTTCTTCCCCAGGGCCACATGTGAATGGAATTCCAGGAAGGAATTTTTTGCTGTTGCTCCCATGCCCCTGGTGCACACAGGGCTCCACACACACACCTGCGGTGGGGATGGTTTTTTGTGCCTGAGCTCACTTGGAAAAAACTGGCAACATATGAGCAATGATACAGGAATATATATTTAAACAAGAGCAAGAAAGAATAACAAAAACAATAATAACGACAACAATATCAATAACAGTAACAACAACAATATCAAAAACAATATAAACAATATCAACAACAACCAAAAACTACTGTGACGCTACATAGAAAAAAATCCAGAAAAGAGTCCAGGGCTGGAGTCCTCATGCCCAGCGTTTCCTGGTAGCAGCCTGGGTGAAGGGGAGCTTGGTCTGCAAGGGAAAAGGAGGCATCAGCAGGGCCGAGGAGCGGCTCGGGGGCTCCCGTGGAGCAGAGGCTCTTTGGCGGCTGCGCGGGCTCTTTGGCAGCAGCGCTGCCGTCATTGGTGCCCTGGCAGAGGCTTGGCGTGGCCAGCGCAGCCCAGAGGCCGGCAGAGGGGCTGAGGCAGCAGGTGCCCAGGCCTTGGGCGCTCCTGCGCCCTGTGCAGCTCTGCCCCGGCGCCGCGGCCCGCCAGAGCGCCCGCACACCTGGGCCAGGCTCCCGCGCGGCTGCTCCCCAAAGGCAGCGCGGAGCAGCGCCGAGGGGCCGGGCACAGCCCCAGCTGTGCCCGTGCAGCCGGCAGCAGGGGCCATACCTGGGGGCTGCAGCTGGAGCTCTCCCAATCCATCGGCTCTTCTTGGCTGCAGCCGACCAGGGTGATGCTCCCCACGGTCTGGAAGAGAGGAGGAGACCTTGGTGGGGACGGTGCATGGGGAAGAGGAAGGGCAAGGGCATCCAGGGGCTACGGGGGCTGTACCTGGCTGCTGCCGTAACTGAGCCACTCCATAGGCTCAGGGTGGTCCCCTGAAGGCCCCCTATCCATGTGCGGAGCCTGTAAGAGAGAGGGAGGCGTTTTAAAGACAAGTCCCAGAGCTGGGGAGGTCTGGCCCCAGGGCCCCTCTTCCTGCAGCGAGAATCGGGAAAGCGAGAAGGGGCCAACCCCATCCCCAGCTGTCCATGTGCACCCGGCAGCAGCAGCAATACCTGGAGGGCACAGCTAGAGGTCTCCCACTCCATAGGCTCTTCATCCTGGCTGCATCCAGCCAGGTTGTGGGTTCCTGGGCTCTGGAAGAGAGCAGGAGAGCATAGGGGGACAGTCATGGTGGCAGATCTGGCTCTGTGCATGGGGCCTCGTGTGCTCTGCGTGCGCAGGGCAGGCGGTGCAAAGAGCCAGGGCGCCAGGCTCAGGCAGCAGCCCCCGAGGCCTTGGCCGCTCCTGGCCCTGGCGCAGCTCTGCCCCAGCACCCAGGCCTGCCAGAGCTCCCTGCCACCTCTGCCACTAGCCCTGCAGCTGCTCTCGCAGAGCCAAACGCCAGCCGTCCCCACGCAGCCTCTGCCTGCGCGCACAGTACCTGCACAGAGCTCTCCCACTCCATCTCTTCAACTGGAGAGTTGTCCATTTTTTTAAGTCTCCACCAACTGCAAAAGAAAAGGAGTCATTGTCATTTGCAGCCGTGAGAGCAGGTGTCTCTGCCCCAGCAGCCGCTTGGTGTCTCCGTGTGTGGGAGTGGTGGGGCACAGAGCTGGGCCTGCCCGCGGCAGCCTCCTTGTCCCCGGCAGGCCCTTTTGCAGTTGGGGAGCCGAGTGGCAAGTAGAGGAGAGAGAAGGGCAATGTCAGCGGTGTGAGCGCCAAGTGTCGCGTGGTGGCTTTGGGGCCTCCCCTGGGAGGCATCGCGCAGGCTGCCCTGCAGCCCCGCAGCTCCCCTGCATCTTGTGGGCACCACGGGTGGCCCCTAGTGCTGCGCGGCCCTGCTGCTCACCTGGCCTTGCTGCTGTGTGGCCAGCGCTGGGGCCACTGTGAGGCGCAGCCCTGGGAAGCTTCCGTGTTCCCGTGGCGATAACTGCCCCTCTGGGATGTTCCAGTGCTCCGTGGGGGGAGGAGGGCAGCGGCAAGGGCCAGGGGGGCCGCCGTGAGGAAGGGTCTGCGTGTGCTGGACTCCCCCTGGCACTGCTGAGCCTGGCGGCAGAGAGCAGTGCGTGGCCTTGGGCTTCCTGGGTGCCAAGGAGGGCTCCTCACGCAGCCCCATGGTGCTGCTGGTGGCTGCCTGCCCAGAGGCCGGACTCCAATTGGGGCTCTGCTTACATCCCTGCAAGCAGCCTTGAATGCCTTCATCTTTCTTCCCTGCTCCACTCCTGCCCTTACCGCCTGATAGTCTCGAGACAGCTTTCTTTTCCATGGTCTAGACATGTTCCTTGGCAGTGCAATGAGTGCGAAGGGCAGTTGTGCCCAGGGCCGGGTGTGCATGTCCTCAACAGAGCCCTTGTGAGTTGGTGGTTGCCTGGGAGCCCCTGGTGTGCTGCTGGGCTCCTTCTCTTGTCCTGCCGTGCACCTTGCAGGTGCCATGTGCTGTGGCTGAGAGCAGCCTTGGTGCAGCTCCTGCACTGCTGCCCCTGCCACGGCCTCCTCGGGCTGCAGAGGGCAGAGCAGGCACAAATGTGCCCTCAGCAGCAGCAGGGAGCTGCAGCTGCTGCAGCTCTGCCCAGCACTGGGCTACAATGCTCACTTGCTAATGGAGGTGATTTCCCAGCCTTTGGGTAAGGACAGGAAAGCCAAGGGCAGGTGGAGCAGGAGATCCCCCTCACGCAGAGGAAAATCCCTCCAAAATCAAGCAGTGCAACCCCTGCACCGAAGTGCTGGAGCCCAGAGGAGCATCTTGCTGCTCGCCAAGCTTGCTTGCTGGCATGCTGAAAGGGGCTCCCGCTGGACAGAGTAACCTCCTTCCTGGTCCCCAGATCTTGGCATCTCCCATGCCGACAGAAATGTTCTTCGCATCCCTGACATCACAAGCTCAGAAACAAGAACCCTGCTTATCCAGTGACACCTTTTTCTAATTAAAGACCAAACTTCATAAATATATTTTAAAATTGCTGACTTTCCCAAGTATGGAAAAGCTGTGCTGTGCTTGCTGAAGCCAAGGTGCCTTCCCCCTTAACTCTATTGGTACTGGGAGTGCAATTGCAGGCTGAGTGTTTGGCTCCAGTTTTATCTGGGGCAATGGGCCAGGGATTATAGACAAAGGGGATTTACCCTCCTCTCCCTCTGCCTTCCCCTTCCCCAAACACTGTCTCAAAATACAGAATTGGGATCGTGTCAAACCCTGGTTCCTTTGGTTCCAGCAGCAATTCAGCAGCACACAAAGAGTTAAATTATGGCATGAGAGTTTGGCCATGTGTTGAGAGGCCACCTGGCTTTTAGCGGAGGATCTCTAAGCCGTGCGCCTGTTCCTGTGCTGCTCACGGCGGCATCAGGGAGGCCGGTGCGCAGGACAGGAGCTGCTCCCTGGGGCAGTGCAGCCCCGCGGCGCAGGGGACAGGGACACTGCGCCCTGGGCACCTGTGCAGAGCAGGGGGGGTCTTTTCTCCCCTTTGGAAGCAGCTTGGGAAACAGCCAAATACAGGGGTGGAAAGCAGGTTTGGTTGAACTTCCCAGCAAGTGAACAAACTCCCAAGAGCTGAGTGCTTAGCTCTAGGTTAGGGGATCAAGTGCAGCACGGGCAGGTACCAGGACACGTAGCCTCTCTTCCCCCGCACACCTCAGCCCCAGCCCAGCGCCCTCCTGCCAGCAGCCCGTGTGCTTGCGGTGCGCTCCGCGAGCCGCCGTGCCGGCCTCTTGTGCAAGCGCTGTGGCCTCCAGGGCCTCCGCTCCAAGGAGCCCCATCTCTATTGAAGCCATGGATGAGAAGCCCTGTGTCCCTGTCCACGTGGACGTCCATGGGAAGCCGTTGCTGTCCTTGGGCAGCACAGGGATGTGCTGCCCTCACCAAACAGAGTCCCCACAAGGGGCCGCAGCACCCGCTCCCCACAGCCTCTGCAAGGGGCAGTGTGGGGCTGCTGGAGCAGCGCAGCAAGGTGTGCGGCCAAACGCACCCGTCTGCCAGCCAAGGCAGGCGCCCTCGCGCAGCGCCTCTCTGCAGGAGCACCGGGGCATGGCCTGGTACCAACTGCCGCCACCATGGCCAGGCCAAGCCCAGCATGCAGCTGCCACTCCTTCCTTCCCACCCATTTCAATTGCAGGGTTTTGGTGATATTTCAGTGGAAAACAAACCTGGTGTAAATGTTTTTTGTGGAGCTTAACAATTTCTTTGCAAAGTTCCTCATTCCTTGAGCTTAAAAGAGCCAGGTTATTAACCACCATAGCAGCATTTCTAACCAAAACACTATGACTTAAGCAGGCCAGGAGTGCCAGGAGCTGCTGTCACTCTAACCCATTCCTGGTGCCCAACGCAGGGCTGGGACCGGCCAGGTGATGCCTTGAACTGCAGCTCCCCCCTCTTGAGAAGCAGGTGGAGGTGTTTAGGATATTCACCAAACTACAGCTGCTTGCAGTTAAGAAATGATGAGTTATGTGTGAAACTTATGCATTGATTCTTGGACAAAAGCATCTTGCAGCAGTTTGAAGGAGGGTGATCCAGTCTAGAAGAGACATGGTGTTATTGGAGTAAGTCCAGCTAAGGGCCCCTTAGACGATTAGGGGACTGGAGCCTCTCTCATATGAGGTGTAGCTGAGCGAGCTGGGGCTGCATAGCCTGGAGAAGAGAGGACGGAGGAGAGTTTTATCAATGTGCTTAAGTATCCAAAGGGAGGCTGTGATAAGGACAGGTCCAGATTTTTTTCAGTGATGCTCAGTGACAATGATGAAAGGTAATGGGCACAAATTGAAACACAGGAAGGTTTTTCTGAAAATAAGGAAGGTGTCTGAGCATAGGAAGAGGCTGCAGAGGAAGGCAGTGGAGTTTCCAGCCCTGGCAATACTGAACAGGTGTCTGGGCAGGGTCTTGGGCCGCCTGCTGGAGGTAGCCCTGTCAAAGCGTGAGGATGAACAAGGTCTCTGAAGGCCCTTTCCAATCTGAGCCATCCTGGAATGTTTAAAGCTAGAATATATCCTTCATGCAGGCTACGTGGAACTTCAGTGTTTCAGAGTGAAACTGATACCCGAGCTCCTGCGTTGATATTTGTCCAGTGTAAGATGGTTATTGCAATCTATCCTATGACCTTGGTGTTTGCAAAAGTTTTGTTCTTTTCTTTACTTATTTACTTATTTTTCCTGGCCACGTCTGTCTATGATGTATGCTCTACCCCTTAGAAAACTCCTTATAGTCCATGAAAATGCAAATATTATTTTCTAGGAGTTCTCTGTAACATGACAAGTTCTACATTTTTTTTATTTTTATTTACTGATTTTTTTTTCCTTACACTGACCAAGAAACCCTGAAGTGTTTTGACTTTTCTTTAGGAGGCCAAGGCAGGATGCCCCACACTGTCTCCTGAGGAGCTCTCAAATTGACTCAAACTGTCTCCTTATGTCCACTGTGCAGCGCTTGAGGAGATACTTCCCAAGAAGCAGCTTGATATTCCTGACAGAACAGGAAATGCCTGCATGTCCCGGATGGAACCTGCCTCAGTGGGTGGATTCACATGCCACACTTGCCACCGTGTGCTCTGCTGGTCACTGACTCCTTGAGAGATGTTCTGCAGGTGTCCTCACTACTCCTCTAACTGCATCAGGGGGGAAAGGAAACAACGGAATCCTACCAAGCACTTAACCTGAGCAAACTCTGTGTCTCCTGGAAGTCAGGACGTTGAACAGCTTCAGCAAAAGGTCTTCTGCTGTGCTGGAGAAGCAGATGGTGCCTACAGTGATGATCTGGAAATCACAAGAGCACTAGGACCTGCCATAGTCCCTGTTCCCCAAGGGGCTGAGGGACAGAGCAGCCTCCATCGTGGTCCCCAGTACGGGGCCCTTCCTGGCAGCAGCCCCTTTCTGCACCAGCTGCCTCCGGGGACACTGCCCCCCGTGACATGGTCCCTGAGCGTGTCCCAGCCCTGCTGGGCCCTGTGTCCCCCAGGGGCTCGTGGAGTTTGGCCCTGCATCTCCAGGCCCCGTATCCCTGGGGCGGGACAGCTTCCCTTTGCCTGTGGCTTGCGCCCTGAGGGGACCCATTGTGTGCGGCACCCGGAGAGTTGAGAGCTGCCCCGCGGTGGGGCTGGGGCTTCTTCCCCTTTGGGCATCCTGTGGGACACGTGTGCAGGTCAGGTGAAGGAAGGCCCTACACTTAGGGATTAATAGCAGGTTGATTTTTAATTGTCCTTGGTATAAGAATCTAATTTGACACATTTTGAGGATGCCCTGAGGCCTTCCCAAATCTCGTACACAGAACTGCTAGCATCATACATGAGGGAAGCACTACTTGTACGTGGTAAATGCTAGGACATTTCTTCCTGAATGTTCAGAGGATTCTCATCCTTGCAAGCAGTTTCCTTTAGTGCAGGGTGCCGGGTTAAGGCTAAGGGAGGGATTCTCACGGTCCAGCCTTAAGTGTTGGTCAGGTGTCATTCCCGATTCCTGCTCCGCTTATCAGTGCTAGGCCCTGTCATTTATACTATTAGGTGGAAGAAGACACGGCCATGATATGGTCATCCTCATAAGGTGATCCTTCCAGAATCTGCAGACAAGTTGTGTAAGATTCTCTACTCCCTGCAGCATGAGTGAGTGGCATTGTGCACTGCCAGTGGGTGCCTCTGCAAGACTTTCCAGATTCTTATTTGAGAAGTCCTTGAAAAGTGCATGCAAACTCCAGCATATGTTCTTGCTGCATCAGTGTCTGTGTGTGCCTTTTTGCTTGCTCATTCCATATGTATTGTTGGAGGGTGGTATTTGAGTAGGGCAAGTGGATTACTCTAGGCCTGAAGAGAAAAGTGTATTGTTGACAGAGATTTTATGTGGAATGTGTGGGTGTTGGGGACAGCTTTTTAGTAGGGAAATGCTGCAAAGGGAAATGCAGCTGTGGTGCCCGTGCTGGGTAGGGATGAAAGGAAGCAGGGGCAATGTTTGGAGGCTTCGCTAAGCATGCAGTGGCTAGTGATTTTAGCTGTGAGGCCTGTCTTTTGTGGGAGGTGATTGAGCAGGGTGACCATGCTGGTAGCAAGGTGTGAGAATTGTGGTGTAATGGTTGGGAGGGAATGAAGCAGAGCAAGCAAGCGTTGTGAGGCTGCCCTCCTCATAGAGAGTGAAGGCTTTGTTCTGTCAGTCATTTACATATAAATCCCCCTTGCCGGTGCACATGTGCAGCATGAACAAAGAAATGTGTGAATGAAGCATGCAGCTTCCTGAGTGCATGAATGAAGCATGCAGCAACATGAATGAAGGGCAGCATGAATGAAGGACTACCATCTCTACATGTGCTTTGGTGAAATCCTGGCTCCAGAAATGACTTCTCAAGCAATCTCTCTTAAGCAGCTCTGTGGAGGGGAGTTTGGGAGGTCTGCTTGACAACAGGTCAAGCAGGAGGCAGCAATGTGCCCTTGTGTCAAGGATGGCCAGAGGGATGCTGGCCTTCACGAGGAGGAGTGTTGGCAGCAGGTGGAGGGGGCTGATCGTACCCCTCTCCTCAGCTCTGCTCAGGCCACACCTGGACTCTTGTGTGCAGAAATATTGTGGGCTGCCCAGGACAAGAGGGATGTGGAACTTGCAGAGAGCGACCAGCTTAGTGCCACAAAGATGATGAAGGAACTGGAGCGTCTATCTTATGAGGAAAGAGTAAGCGATTTGGGCCTGTTTATCCTGGAAAAAACAAGAGTGAGAGGGGAACTTATCAAGAGGTACAAACAGCTGAGGGGAGGATGTAAAAAGGACAGGGCCAAACTCTTCTCGGTGGTGCCCAGCAATAGCCCAAGAGCTAAAGGGTGTAGATTGCAACACAGTTACAATGGATGCAAATTGCTACAAACTTTCAATGTGCATATGAGGAAGGGCTTTTTGACAGTTAGGGTGACGGAGCACTGGAAGCGAGTGTCCAGCGAGGTTGTGCAGGCTCCTTCTTTGGAGCTCTTCCAAAGCCTCCTGGGTGTGATCCTGTGCAACGCGCTGTAGGAGTCCCTGCTTGTGCAGGAGGGGGTTGGACTGATGATCTCGAGAGGTCCCTTCCAACGTCAACCCCTGTGTGACTGTGTGACTTGGGAGGGCTCCGTGGGCACCCAGGACGGCAGTGATGTTGGAAGGGCAGTGGTGGGGTTTTGTCAGGCCGTAAGGCCTCTTCTCTTGTGGCACCGAGTTGTCACCATGAGCAACTGGCAGATGGCCCTGCAGACGGCAGAGGGACAGAGCAGCCTCCATCGTAGTCCCCAGCACGGGGCCCTTCCTGGCAGCAGCCCATTTCTGCACCAGCTGCCTCCGGGGACACTGCCCCCCGTGACATGGTCCCTGAGCGTGTCCCAGCCCTGCAGGGCCCTGTGTCCCCCAGGGGCTTGTGGAGTTCGGCCCTGCATCTCCAGGCCCCGTGTCCCTGGGGCGCGACAGCTTCCCTTTGCCTGTGGCTTGGGCCCTGCGGGGACACGTTGTGTGCGGCACCCGGAGAGTTGAGAGCTGCCCCACAGTGGGGCTGGGGCTTCTTCCCCAGGGCCACATGTGAATGGAATTCCAGGAAGGAATTTTTTGCTGTTGCTCCCATGCCCCTGGTGCACACAGGGCTCCACACACACACCTGCGGTGGGGATGGTTTTTTTTGCCTGAGCTCACTTGGAAAAAACTGGCAACATATGAGCAATGATACAGGAATATATATTTAAACAAGAGCAAGAAAGAATAACAAAAACAATAATAACGACAACAATATCAATAACAGTAACAACAACAATATCAAAAACAATATAAACAATATCAACAACAACCAAAAACTACTGTGACGCTACATAGAAAAAAATCCAGAAAAGAGTCCAGGGCTGGAGTCCTCATGCCCAGCGTTTCCTGGTAGCAGCCTGGGTGAAGGGGAGCTTGGTCTGCAAGGGAAAAGGAGGCATCAGCAGGGCCGAGGAGCGGCTCGGGGGCTCCCGTGGAGCAGAGGCTCTTTGGCGGCTGCGCGGGCTCTTTGGCAGCAGCGCTGCCGTCATTGGTGCCCTGGCAGAGGCTTGGCGTGGCCAGCGCAGCCCAGAGGCCGGCAGAGGGGCTGAGGCAGCAGGTGCCCAGGCCTTGGGCGCTCCTGCACCCTGTGCAGCTCTGCCCCGGCGCCGCGGCCCGCCAGAGCGCCCGCACACCTGGGCCAGGCTCCCGCGCGGCTGCTCCCCAAAGGCAGCGCGGAGCAGCGCCAAGGGGCCGGGCACAGCCCCAGCTGTGCCCGTGCAGCCGGCAGCAGGGGCCATACCTGGGGGCTGCAGCTGGAGCTCTCCCAATCCATCGGCTCTTCTTGGCTGCAGCCGACCAGGGTGATGCTCCCCATGGTCTGGAAGAGAGGAGGAGACCTTGGTGGGGACGGTGCATGGGGAAGAGGAAGGGCAAGGGCATCCAGGGGCTACGGGGGCTGTACCTGGCTGCTGCCGTAACTGAGCCACTCCATAGGCTCAGGGTGGTCCCCTGAAGGCCCCCTATCCATGTGCGGAGCCTGTAAGAGAGAGGGAGGCATTTTCAAGACAAGTCCCAGAGCTGGGGAGGTCTGGCCCCAGGGCCCCTCTTCCTGCAGCGAGAATCGGGAAAGCGAGAAGGGGCCAACCCCATCCCCAGCTGTCCATGTGCACCCGGCAGCAGCAGCAGTACCTGGAGGGCACAGCTAGAGGTCTCCCACTCCATAGGCTCTTCATCCTGGCTGCATCCAGCCAGGCTGTGGGTTCCTGGGCTCTGGAAGAGAGCAGGAGAGCATAGGGGGACAGTCATGGTGGCAGATCTGGCTCTGTGCACGGGGCCTCGTGTGCCCTGCGTGCACAGGGCAGGCGGTGCAAAGAGCCAGGGCGCCAGGCTCAGGCAGCAGCCCCCGAGGCCTTGGCCGCTCCTGGCCCTGGCGCAGCTCTGCCCCAGCACCCAGGCCTGCCAGAGCTCCCTGCCACCTCTGCCACTAGCCCTGCAGCTGCTCTCGCAGAGCCAAACGCCAGCCGTCCCCACGCAGCCTCTGCCTGCGCGCACAGTACCTGCACAGAGCTCTCCCACTCCATCTCTTCAACTGGAGAGTTGTCCATTTTTTTAAGTCTCCACCAACTGCAAAAGAAAAGGAGTCATTGTCATTTGCAGCCGTGAGAGCAGGTGTCTCTGTCCCAGCAGCCGCTTGGTGTCTCCGTGTGTGGGAGTGGTGGGGCACAGAGCTGGGCCTGCCCACGGCAGCCTCCTTGTCCCCGGCAGGCCCTTTTGCAGTTGGGGAGCCGAGTGGCAAGTAGAGGAGAGAGAAGGGCAATGTCAGCGGTGTGAGCGCCAAGTGTCGCGCGGTGGCTTTGGGGCCTCCCCTGGGAGGCATCGCGCAGGCTGCCCTGCAGCCCCGCAGCTCCCCTGCATCTTGTGGGCACCACGGGTGGCCCCTGGTGCTGCGCAGCCCTGCTGCTCACCTGGCCTTGCTGCTGCGTGGCCAGCACTGGGGCCACTGTGAGGCGCAGCCCTGGGAAGCTTCCGTGTTCCCGTGGCGATAACTGCCCCTCTGGGATGTTCCACTGCTGCGTGGGGGGAGGAGGACAGCGGCAAGGGCCAGGGGGGCCGCCGTGAGGAAGGGTCTGCGTGTGCTGGACTCCCCCTGGCACTGATGAGCCTGGCGGCAGAGAGCAGTGCGTGGCCTTGGGCTTCCTGGGTGCCAAGGAGGGCTCCTCACGCAGCCCCATGGTGCTGCTGGTGGCTGCCTGCCCAGAGGCCGGACTCCACTTGGGGCTCTGCTTACACCCCTGCAAGCAGCCTTGAATGCCTTCATCTTTCTTCCCTGCTCCACTCCTGCCCTTACCGCCTGATAGTCTCGAGACAGCTTTCTTTTCCATGGTCTAGACATGTTCCTTGGCAGTGCAATGAGTGCGAAGGGCAGTTGTGCCCAGGGCCGGGTGTGCATGTCCTCAACAGAGCCCTTGTGAGTTGGTGGTTGCCTGGGAGCCCCTGGTGTGCTGCTGGGCTCCTTTTCTTGTCCTGCCGTGCACCTTGCAGGTGCCATGTGCTGTGGCTGAGAGCAGCCTTGCCTTCCCCCTTAACTCTATTGGTGCTGGGAGTGCAATTGCAGGCTGAGTGTTTGGCTCCAGTTTTATCTGGGGCAATGGGCCAGGGATTATAGACAAAGGGGATTTACCCTCCTCTCCCTCTGCCTTCCCCTTCCCCAAACACTGTCTCAAAATACAGAATTGGGATCGTGTCAAACCCTGGTTCCTTTGGTTCCAGCAGCAATTCAGCAGCACACAAAGAGTTAAATTATGGCATGAGAGTTTGGCCATGTGTTGAGAGGCCACTTGGCTTTTAGCGGAGGATCTCTAAGCCGTGCGCCTGTTCCTGTGCTGCTCACGGCGGCATCAGGGAGGCCGGTGCGCAGGACAGGAGCTGCTCCCTGGGGCAGTGCAGCCCCGCGGCGCAGGGGACAGGGACACTGCATCCTGGGCACCTGTGCAGAGCAGGGGGGGTCTTTTCTCCCCTTTGGAAGCAGCTTGGGAAACAGCCAAATACAGGGGTGGAAAGCAGGTTTGGTTGAACTTCCCAGCAAGTGAACAAACTCCCAAGAGCTGAGTGCTTAGCTCTAGGTTAGGGGATCAAGTGCAGCACGGGCAGGTACCAGGACACGTAGCCCCTCTTCCCCCGCACACCTCAGCCCCAGCCCAGCGCCCTCCTGCCAGCAGCCCGTGTGCTTGCGGTGCGCTCTGCGAGCCGCCGTGCCGGCCTCTTGTGCAAGCGCTGTGGCCTCCAGGGCCTCCGCTCCAAGGAGCCCCATCTCTATTGAAGCCATGGATGAGAAGCCCTGTGTCCCTGTCCACGTGGACGTCCATGGGAAGCCGTTGCTGTCCTTGGGCAGCACAGGGATGTGCTGCCCTCACCAAACAGAGTCCCCACAAGGGGCCGCAGCGCCCGCTCCCCACAGCCTCTGCAAGGGGCAGTGTGGGGCTGCTGGAGCAGCGCAGCAAGGTGTGCGGCCAAACGCACCCGTCTGCCAGCCAAGGCAGGCGCCCTCGCGCAGCGCCTCTCTGCAGGAGCACCGGGGCATGGCCTGGTACCAACTGCCGCCACCATGGCCAGGCCAAGCACGGGATGCAGCTGCCACTCCTTCCTTCCCACCCATTTCAATTGCAGGGTTTTGGTGACATTCCAGTGGAAATAAAACCTGGCGTAAATGTTTTTTGTGGAGCTTAACAATCTCTTTGCAAAGTTCCTCATTCCTTGAGCTTAAAAGAGCCAGGTTATTAACCACCATAGCAGCATTTCTAACCAAAACACTACGACTTAAGCAGGCCAGGAGTGCCAGGAGCTGCTGTCACTCTAACCCGTTCCTGGCGCCCAACGCAGGCCTGGGACCGGCCAGGTGATGCCTTGAACTGCAGCTGCCCCTTCTTGAGAAGCAGGTGGAGGTGTTTAGGATATTCACCAAACTACAGCTGCTGGCAGTTAAGAAATGATGAGTTATGTGTGAAACTTATGCATTGATTCTTGGACAAAAGCATCTTGCAGCAGTTTGAAGGAGGGTGATCCAGTCTAGAAGAGACATGGTGTTATTGGAGTAAGTCCAGCTAAGGGCCCCTTAGACGATTAGGGGACTGGAGCCTCTCTCATATGAGGTGTAGCTGAGCGAGCTGGGGCTGCATAGCCTGGAGAAGAGAGGCTGGAGGAGAGTTTTATCAATGTGCTTAAGTATCCAAAGGGAGACCGTGATAAGGACAGGTCCAGATATTTTTCAGTGATGCTCAGTGACAATGATGAAAGGTAACGGGCACAAATTGAAACACAGGAAGGTTTTTCTGAAAATAAGGAAGGTGTCTGAGCATAGGAACAGGCTGCAGAGGAAGGCAGTGGAGTTTCCAGCCCTGGCAATACTGAACAGGTGTCTGGGCAGGGTCTTGGGCCGCCTGCTGGAGGTAGCCCTGTCAAAGCGTGAGGATGAACAAGGTCTCTGAAGGCCCTTTCCAATCTGAGCCATCCTGGAATGTTTAAAGCTAGAATATATCCTTCATGCAGGCAATGTGGAACTTCAGTGTTTCAGAGTGAAACTGATACCCGAGCTCCTGTGTTGGTATTTGTCCAGTGTAAGATGGTTATTGCAATCTATCTTATGACCTTGGCGTTTGCAAATGTTTTGTTCTTTTATTTATTTATTTACTTATTTTTCCTGGCCACGTCTCTCTATGATGTATGCTCTACCCCTTAGAAAACTCCTTATAGTCCATGAAAATGCAACTATTATTTTCTAGGAGTTCTCTGTAACATGACAAGTTCTACATTTTTTTTATTTTTTTTTTTTGCTTATTTTTTTTCCTTACACTGACCAAGAAACCCTGAAGTGTTTTGACTTTTCTTTAGGACGCCAAGGCAGGATGCCCCACACTGTCTCCTGAGGAGCTCTCAAATCGACTCAAACTGTCTCCTTATGTCCGCTGTGCAGCGCTTGAGGAGCTACTTCCCAAGAAGCAGCTTGATATTCCTGACAGAAAAGAACATGCCTGCATGTCCCAGATGGAACCTGCCTCAGTGGGTGGGTTCACATGTCGCACTTGCCACCGTGTGCTCTGCTGGTCACTGACTCCTTGAGAGATGTTCTGCAGGTGTCCTCACTACTCCTCTAACTGCATCAGGGGGGAAAGGAAACAATGGAATCCTACCAAGCACTTAACCTGAGCAAACTCTGTGTCTCCTGGAAGTCAGGACATTGAACAGCTTCAGCATAAGGTCTTCTGCTGTGCTAGAGAAGCAGATGATGCCTACAGTGATGATCTGGAAATCACAAGAGCACTAGGACCTGCCATAGCCCCTGTTCCCCAAGGGGCTGAGGGACAGAGCAGCCTCCATCGTGGTCCCCAGCACGGGGCCCTTCCTGGCAGCAGCCCATTTCTGCATCAGCTGCCTCCGGGGACACTGCCCCCCGTGACGTGGTCCCTGAGCGTGTCCCAGCCCTGCAGGGCCCTGTGTCCCCCAGGGGCTCGTGGAGCTCGGCCCTGCATCTCCAGGCCCCGTGTCCCTGGGGTGCGACAGCTTCCCTTTGCCTGTGGCTTGGGCCCTGCGGGGACACATTGTGTGCGGCACCCGGAGAGTTGAGAGCTGCCCCGCGGTGGGGCTGGGGCTCCTTCCCCTTTGGGCATCCTGTGGGACACGTGTGCAGGTCAGGTGAAGGAAGGCCCTACACTTAGGGATTAATAGCAGGTTGATTTTTAATTTTCCTTGGTATAAGAATCTAATTTGACACATTTTCAGGATGCCCTGAGGCCTTCCCAAATCTCGTACACAGAATTGCTAGCATCATACATGAGGGAAGAACTACTTGTACGTGGTAAATGCTAGGACATTTCTTCCTGAATGTTCAGAGGATTCTCATCCTTGCAAGCAGTTTCCTTTAGTGCAGGGTGCCGGGTTAAGGGTAAGGGAGGGATTCTCACGGTCCAGCCATAAGTGTGGGTCAGGTGTCATTCCCGATCCCTGCTCCGCTTATCAGTGCTAGGCCCTGTCATTCATACAATTAGGTGGAAGAAGACACGGCCATGATATGGTCATCCTCATAAGGTGATCCTTCCAGAATCTGCAGACAAGTTGCGTAAGATTCTCTGCTCCCTGCAGCATGAGTGAGTGGCATTGTGCACTGCCAGTGGGTGCCTCTGCAAGACTTTCCAGATCCTTATTTGAGCAGTCCTTGAAAAGTGCATGCAAACTCCAGCATATGTTCTTGCTGCATCAGTGTCTGTGTGTGTCTTTTTGCTTGCCCATTCCATATGTATTGTTGGGGGAGGTATTTGAGTAGGGCAGGTGGATTACTCTAGGCCTGAAAAGTGTATTGTTGACAGAGATTTTATGTGGAATGTGTGAGTGTTGGGGACAGCTTTTTAGTAGGGAAATGCTGCAAAGGGAAATGTAGCTGTGGTGCCCGTGCTGGGTAGGGATGAAAGGAAGCAGGGGCAATGTTTGGAGGCTTCGCTAAGCATGCAGTGGCTAGTGATTTTAGCTGTGAGGCCTGTCTTTTGTGGGAGGTGATTGAGCAGGGTGACCATGCTGGTAGCAAGGTGTGAGAATTGTGGTGTAATGGTTGGGAGGGAATGAAGCAGAGCAAGCAAGCGTTGTGAGGCTGCCCTCCTCATAGAGAGTGAAGGCTTTGTTCTGTCAGTCATTTACATGTAAATCCCCCTTGCCAGTGCACATGTGCAGCATGAACAAAGAAATGTGTGAATGAAGCATGCAGCTTCCTGAGTGCATGAATGAAGCATGCAGCAACATGAATGAAGGGCAGCATGAATGAAGGACTACCATCTCTACATGTGCTTTGGTGAAATTCTGGCTCCAGAAATGACTTCTCAAGCAAACTCTCTTAAGCAGCTCTGTGGAGGGGAGTTTGGGATGTCTGCTTGACAACAGGTCAAGCAGGAGGCAGCAATGTGCCCTTGTGTCAAGGATGGCAGAGGGATGCTGGCCTTCACGAGGAGGAGTGTTGGCAGCAGGTGGAGGGGGCTGATCGTACCCCTCTCCTCAGCTCTCCTCAGGCCACACCTGGACTCTTGTGTGCAGGAATATTGTGGGCTGCCCAGGGCAAGAGGGATGTGGAACTTGCAGAGTGTGACCAGCTTAGTGCCACAAAGATGATGAAGGAACTGGAGCGTCTATCTTATGAGGAAAGAGTAAGCGATTTGGGCCTGTTTATCCTGGAAAAGACAAGAGTGAGAGGGGAACGTATCAACAGGTACAATCAGCTGAGGGGAGGATGTAAAAAGGACAGGGACAAACTCTTCTCAGTGGCACCCAGCAATAGCCCAAGGGCTAAAGAGTACAAATTGCAACACAGTTTCAATGGGCATAAATTGCAACACACTTTCAATGTGCATATGAGGAAGAGCTTTTTGACAGTTAGGGTGACGGAGCACTGGAAGCGGGTGTCCAGCGAGGTTGTGCAGGCTCCCTCTTTGGAGCTCTTCCAAACCCTCCTGGGTGTGATCCTCTGCAACGCGCTGTAGGGGTCCCTGCTTGTGCAGGAGGGGGTTGGACTGATGATCTCGAGAGGTTCCTTCCAACGTCAACCCCTGTGTGACTGTGTGACTTGGGAGGGCTCCGCGGGCATCCAAGGCGGCAGTGATGTTAGAAGGGCAGCGGTGGGGTTTTGTCAGGCCATAAGGCCTCTTCTCCTGTAGCAGCGAGTTGTCACCATGAGCAGCTGGCAGATGGCCCTGCAGACGGCAGAGGGACAGAGCAGCCTCCATCGTGGTCCCCAGCACGGGGCCCTTCCTGGCAGCAGTCCATTTCTGCACCAGTTGCCTCTGGGGACACTGCCCCCCGTGACGTGGTCCCTGAGTGTGTCCCAGCCCTGCAGGGCCCTGTGTCCCCCAGGGGCTCGTGGAGCTCAGCCCTGCATCTCCAGGCCCCGTGTCCCTGGGGTGCGACAGCTTCCCTTTGCCTGTGGCTTGGGCCCTGCGGGGACACGTTGTGTGCGGCACCCGGAGAGTTGAGAGCTGCCCCACAGTGGGGCTGGGGCTTCTTCCCCAGGGCCACATGTGAATGGAATTCCAGGAAGGAATTTTTTGCTGTTGCTCCCGTGCCCCTGGTGCACACAGGACTCCACACACACACCTGCGGTGGGGATGGTTTTTTGTGCCTGAGCTCACTTGGAAAAAACTGGCAACATATGAGCAATGATACAGGAATATATATTTAAACAAGAAAGACTAACAAAAACAATAATAAGGACAACAATAACAATAACAGTAACAACAACAATATCAAAAACAATATCAACAATATCAACAACAACCAAAAACTACTGTGACACTACATAGAAAAAAATCCACAAAATAGTCCAAGGCCGGAGTCCTCATGCCCAGCGTTTCCTGGTAGCAGCCTGGGTGAAGGGGAGCTTGGTCTGCAAGGGAAAAGGAGGCATCAGCAGGGCCGAGGAGCGGCTCGGGGGCTCCCGTGGAGCAGAGGCTCTTTGGCGGCTGCGCGGGCTCTTTGGCAGCAGCGCTGCCGTCATTGGTGCCCTGGCAGAGGCTTGGCGTGGCCAGCGCAGCCCAGAGGCCGGCAGAGGGGCTGAGGCAGCAGGTGCCCAGGCCTTGGGCGCTCCTGCGCCCTGTGCAGCTCTGCCCCGGCGCCGCGGCCCGCCAGAGCGCCCGCACACCTGGGCCAGGCTCCCGCGCGGCTGCTCCCCAAAGGCAGCGCGGAGCAGCGCCAAGGGGCCGGGCACAGCCCCAGCTCTGCCCGTGCAGCCGGCAGCAGGGACCATACCTGGGGGCTGCAGCCGGAGCTCTCCCAATCCATGGGCTCCTCCTGGCTGCAGCCGACCAGGCCGCTGCTCTCCACAATCTGAAGAGAGCAGGAGACCTTGGTGGGGACAGTGTGTGGGGAAGCACAAGGATAAGGGCATCCAGTGGCTGCAAGGACTGTACCTGGCTGCTGCCGTAACCGAGCCAGTCCATCAGCTCAGACCCGTTCCCTGCCAGCCCCCCATCCTGATCTGGAGCCTGTAAGAGAGAAGGAAGCATTTGCAGGACAGGTCACAGAGCTGGGTGTCTCTAGCCCCACGGTTCCTCTTGCAGTGGGAAGCAGGAAAGCGGGAAGGAGCCAGGCTGAGCCCCAGCTCTCCCTGTTCAGCTGGCAGCAGGCGCAATACCTGGAGGTTGCAGCTTGAGTCCTCCCAATCCATGGGCTCCTCATCATTGCAGCCAACAATTGAGGGTGTCCGGAGCATAGGGGGAGGGTCATGGTGGCAGCGCTGGCTCCGTGCACGGGTCCTCGTGTCCCCTGCATGTGCGGGGCAGGCGGTGCACAGAGCCAGGGCGCCAGGCTCAGGCAGCAGCCCCCGAGGCCTTGGCCGCTCCTGGCCCTGGCGCAGCTCTGCCCCAGCACCCAGGCCTGCCAGAGCTCCCTGCCACCTCTGCCACCAGCCCTGTGGCTGCTCTCGCAGAGCCAAGCACCAGCCGTCCCCGCACAGCCTCTGCCTGCGCGCACAGTACCTGCACAGAGCTCTCCCACTCCATCTCTTCAACTTCAGAGTTATTCATTTTCTTTCACTCTCCTGAGTCTGCAACGGAATGGAATTTTTTACATTTGCGGCCATGAGCACTCAGTGTCGCGCGGTGGCCTTGAGGCCTCCCCTGGGAGGCATCGCGCAGGCTGCCCTGCAGCCCCGCAGCTCCCCTGCATCTCATGGGCACCACGGGTGGCCCCTGGTGCTGCGCGGCCCTGCTGCTCACCTGGCCTTGCTGCTGCGTGGCCAGCACTGGGGCCACTGTGAGGCGCAGCCCTGGGAAGCATCCGTGTTCCCGTGGCGATAACTGCCCCTCTGGGATGTTCCACTGCTGTGTGGGGGGAGGAGGGCAGTAGCAGGGGCCAGGGGGGCCGCCGTGAGGAAGGGTCTGCGTGTGCTGGACTCCCCCTGGCACTGATGAGCCTGGCAGCAGAGAGCAGTGTGTGACCTTGGGCTTGCTGGGTGCCAAGGAGGGCTCCTCACGCAGCCCCATGGTGCTGCTGGCGCCTGCCTGCCCAGAGGCCAGGCTCCATTTGGGGCTCTTCTTCCATCCCTGCAAGCAGCCTTGAATGCCTTCATCTTTCTTCCCTGCTCCACTCCTGCCCTTACAGCCCTATTTCCTAAAGAAGATTTTGTTTTCCATGGTCGAGACGTGTTCCTTGATAGTGCAATGAGCACAAAGGGCAGTTGTGCCCTGGGGCCAGATGTGCATGTCCTCAGCAGAGCCCTTGTGAGTTGGTGGTGGCCTGGGAGCCCCTGGTGCTGCTGGGCTCCTTCTCTTGTCCTGCCGCGCACCTTGCAGGTGCCATGTGCTGTGGCTGAGAGCAGCCTTGGTGCAGCTCCTGCACTGCTGCCCCTGCCACGGCTTCCTAGGGCTGCAGAGGGCAGAGCAGGCACAAATGTGCCCTCAGCAGCAGCAGGGACCTGCAGCTGCTGCAGCTCTGCCCAGCACTGGGCTACAATGCTCACTTGCTAACGGAGATGAATTCCTTATACTCAGGTATGAACGGTAAAGCCAGGAGCAGATGGAGCAGGAGATCCTCCTCACGCAGGGGAAAACCCTCCAAAAGCAAGCAGCGCAATCCCTGCCACCAAAGTGCTGGAGCCCAGAGGAGCATCTTGCTGCTGGCCAAGCTTGCTTGCTGGCATGCCACCAGGGGCTGCTGCTGGACAGAGAAACCTCCATCCTGGTCCCCAGATCTTGGCATCACTCATTCCAACGGAAATGCTCTTGGCATCCCTGACATCACAAGCTCAGAAACAAGAACCCTGCTTATCCAGTGTCACCTTTTTCTAAGTAAAGACCAAACTTCATAAATATATTTTAAGTGACTGACTTTCCCAAGTATGGAAACCTGTGCTGTGCTTGCTGAAGCCAAGGCACCCTCTCCTTTGACTCTTTTGGTGCTGGGAATGCGATTGCATGCTGTGTGTTTGGGTCCAGTTTTATCCGGGGCGATGGGCCAGGGATTATAGACCAGGGGGGATTTACCCTCCTCTCCCTCTGCCTCCCCCTTCCCCAAACACAATCTCAGAATACGGAACTGGGATCGTGTCAAACCCTGGTTGCTTTGGTTCCAACGGCAGTTCAGCGGCACACAAAGAGTTAATTTATGGCATGAGAGTTTGGCCATGTGTTGAGAGGCCACTTGGCTTTTAGCGGAGGATCTCTAAGCCGTGCGCCTGTTCCTGTGCTGCTCACGGCGACATCGGGGAGGCCGGTGCGCAGGACAGGAGCTGCTCCCTGGGGCAGTGCAGCCCCGCGGCGCAGGGGACAGGGACACTGCATCCTGGGCACCTGTGCAGAGCAGGGGGGGTCTTTTCTCCCCTTTGGAAGCAGCTTGGGAAACAGCCAAATACAGGGCTGGAAAGCAGGTTTGGTTGAACTTCCCAGCAAGTGAACAAACTCCCAAGAGCTGAGTGCTTAGCTCTAGGTTAGGGGATCAAGTGCAGCACGGGCAGGTACCAGGACACGTAGCCTCTCTTCCCCCGCACACCTCAGCCCCAGCCCAGCGCCCTCCTGCCAGCAGCCCGTGTGCTTGCGGTGCGCTCTGCGAGCCGCCGTGCCGGCCTCTTGTGCAAGCGCTGTGGTCTCCAGGGCCTCCGCTCCAAGGAGCCCCATCTCTATTGAAGCCATGGATGAGAAGCCCTGTGTCCCTGTCCACGTGGAAGTCCATGGGAAGCCGTTGCTGTCCTTGGACAGCACAGGGACACGCTGCCCTCACCAAACAGAGTCCCCACAAGGGGCCGCAGCACCCGCTCCCCACAGCCTCTGCAAGGGGCAGTGTGGGGCTGCTGGAGCAGCGCAGCAAGGTGTGCGGCCAAACGCACCCGTCTGCCAGCCAAGGCAGGCGCCCTCGCGCAGCGCCTCTCTGCAGGAGCACCGGGGCATGGCCTGGTACCAACTGCCGCCACCATGGCCAGGCCAAGCCCAGGATGCAGCTGCCACTCGTTCCTTCCCACCCATTTCAATTGCAGGGTTTTGGTGACATTCCAGAAAAAATATACTTTTTTGAGGAAATTGGGCTATAAGGGCAGGAGGGAAGCAGGAAAGAAAGATCAAGACACTCAAGGCTGCTTGCAGGGGTGGAAGCAGAGCCCCAAGTGGAGCCTGGCCTCTGGGTAGGCAGCCACCAGCAGCACCATGGGGCTGCGTGAGGAGCCCTCCTTGGCACCCAGCAAGCCCAAGGCCACGCACTGCTCTCTGCTGCCAGGCTCATCAGTGCCAGGGGGAGTCCAGCACACGCAGACCCTTCCTCACGGCGGCCCCCCTGGCCCCTTCCGCTGTCCTCCTCCCCCCACGCAGCAGTGGAACATCCCAGAGGGGCAGTTATCGCCACGGGAACACGGAAGCTTCCCAGGGCTGCGCCTCACAGTGGCCCCAGTGCTGGCCACGCAGCAGCAAGGCCAGGTGAGCAGCAGGGCCGCGCAGCACCAGGGGCCACCCGTGGTGCCCACAAGATGCAGGGGAGCTGCGGGGCTGCAGGGCAGCCTGCGCGATGCCTCCCAGGGGAGGCACCAAAGCCACCGTGCGACACGGTGCTCATGGCTGCAAAAGTAAACATTTCCATTCCATTGCAGAGTCAGTAGAGTGAAAAAAATGGAAAAAGATGAAGTTGAAGTGATGGATTGGGAGAGCTCAGTGCAGGTACTGTGCCCGCAGGCAGAGGCTGCGCGGGGACGGCTGGCGTTTGGGTCTGTGAGAGCAGCCGCAGGGCTGGTGGCAGAGGTGGCAGGGAGCTCTGGCAGGCCTGGGTGCTGGGGCAGAGCTGCACCAGGGCCAGGAGCGGCCAAGGCCTCGGGGGCTGCTGCCTGAGCCTGGCGCCCTGGCTCTGTGCACCGCCTGCCTTGCGCACGCAGGGGACACGAGGCCCCGTGCACAGAACCAGCCCTGCCACCATGACCGTCCCTACAAGCTCCCCTGCTCTCTTTCAGACTCTGGGAGCCCAAGGCCTGGGCAGCTGCAGTTGTGAGGAGCCCATGGAGTGGGAGAGCTCCAGCTGCAACATCCAGGTATTGCCCCTGCTTCTGGCAGCATCAGGGGAGCTGGGGCTCAGCTCGGCCCCTTCCCTCTTTACTCTTTCCAAAATCAGGAAGAGAGGTCCTAGGAACCAAGGAGCGCTGGCTCTGGATCCTGCCCTGCAAAGGCCTCTTGCTCTCTTGCAGGCTCCATGCATGAATGGGAGCTCCACAGGGGACCATCCTGAGCCAATGGAGTGGCTCAGTTATGGCAGCAGCCAGGTACAGTCCTTGCAGCCACTGGACGCCCTTGTCCTTCCCCTTTCGCACGCACCGTCCCCACCAAGGTCTCTTGTTCTCTTCTAGATGATGGGGAGCAGTGGCTTGGTTGGCTGCAGCACAGAGGAGCCCATGAGTACACCTGGATTTAGTGCTCTACCTTCTGCTTACCCCACTGTCGATTGTCCCTCATTTCGTGAAGCTCCACTCATTGCCTGTCCCCAGGCATATGCACTCCCTTGAAACCCCCTGAGCTCTCCTGGGGGCCCCTCCAGAAGCATCTATCATCAGCATGGTCTCCCCTGGGAAAGCCCCAGGTAGCCACTTCAGAGACCGTTCCCTATTTCCACTGGTCACTGAGAGATGAACCATAAATCCAGTCTAATCACTATTCATCTGGGGACTCTGAGCTCATCACTGGAACCCATAGATCTTACAATCAGGAAATCAGGCCCTTTTGCAGTTGCACCCCACCTTGGACATATTGCAACCCATCCTGTGAATAAATGCCTGGTTTCAGACATATCACAGAGGAGATGCCCTTTAGTTATAGGAAATATTAGTCTGGAGGCCAGGGCTGACAGAAGGGTGCCCATTGCCTGGTCCTGCCTGTGCTTCCAGGACACATTCACATGGCAACGCAACAGAGCATCACCAGGTTATGAGAACTCCTGGGCCATATCCACACAACAGAGCATAGATGCACAGCATGGCAATGAAGAGGACAACTCTAAAAAGAGAAAGTCCTGCTCTGCCGGGATGTGTCTCCAGAAAGCTGCAGTTCCCATGAGAAGGCTGCAGTGAGGAAATGCCTGCTGTGGGAGTGTGGGGGTGACATTGTCAAGCAGAGGGTCTGTCCCCACAGGCTGCTGCCTGAGTCTCCTCCCCTCCACTGTCCCTCCATTTGTAATGTTACAGCACTGGAGACAGAAGGGAAGAGCCCATAGTGACGTCTGGCTGCCACCATCACAGGAGAGGGGTTTGAGATGACACCCTGACGGTGCCTGGGACAACTGAGCACTCCTAATGGACATGGGGCCCATGGTCTCACCCCGTCTGTACTCGTCTGAGCCTAACACTGTCCCCCTGAGCTCCCTTGGTGCCAGTTCTGGAAGAGACGCTGCACGAGGAAACTCTCCTCATTGCACTAGGGGCATGTGAGGGAGCTCGAGCAGTGGGCTCTGAAGTCCCCCCTCTCTGCTGGAGAAGGGGGAAGAAGCCTGGCTTCCTGCTTCAACACAGGATGTGGGTCCAATTCAAAAGAGAGGTTCCCAAGGAGACATACAATGAAGTGAATATACTTATTTGTTTGCCTATTATATTTGTCTGAGATGGATAGACAAGAAAAAAAATAAGAAGGAAATAAATGCATAACACACATCCTTGATGAGGGATATTCTATTGAGTGAGTGGACGTGGGGCAGGTATTGGCAATGACCTCATATCCATTGAACCATCTTTTCTAGTGTGTCCCTGAGCTCCTTGTTCCTCATGCTGTAGATGAGGGGGTTCACTGCTGGAGGCACCACCGAGTACAGAATGGACAGCACGAGATCCAGAGCTGGGGAGGAGACAGACGAGGGCTTCAGGTAGACAAGTATGTCAGTGCTGACAAAGAGAGAGACCACAGCCAGGTGTGGGAGGCACATGGAAAAGGCTTTGTGCTGGCCCTGCTCTGACGGGATCCTCAGCACTGTTTTGAAGATCTGCACATAGGACACTACAATGAAAATGAAACACCCAAAGCCTAAACAGACACTAACCCCAAGAAGTCCAACTTCCCTGAGGTAGGAGTCTGAGCAGGAGAGCTTGAGGATCTGGGGGATCTCACAGAAGAACTGCTCCACCACATTGCCTTGGCAGAGGGGTAGGGAAAATGTGTTCCCACTGTGCAGGAGAGCATGGAGAAACCCACAGCCCCAGGCAGCTGCTGCCATTTTGACACAAGCTCTGCTGCCCAGCAGGGTCCTGTAGTGCAGGGGTCTGCAGATGGCAACGTAGCGGTCATAGGCCATGACTGTGAGGAGAGAATACTCTGCTGACATAAAAAAGACAAACAGAAAGATCTGGGCAGCGCATCCCAAGTATGAGATGGCCCTGGTGTCCCACAGGGAATTGTGCATGGATTTGGGGAGAGTGGTGGAGATGGAGCCAAGGTCAAGGAGGGAGAGTTGAGGAGGAAGAAGTACATGGGGGTGTGGAGGTGGTGGTCGCAGGCTACGGCTGTGATGATGAGGCCGTTGGCCAGGAGGGCAGCCAGGTAGATGGCCAGGAAGAGCGAGAAGTGCAAGAGCTGTAGCTCCCGCGTGTCTGCGAATCCCAGGAGGAGGAACTCGTTGAGGGAGCTGCTGTTGGACATTTAATCTCGGTTCAGTGCACTCTCCAATGAGGAAAAAGCATCAACAAGTTAAAGTTAGAACAAGCTTCTCTGAATAAAATCCATTCCACTCCTCATGGTACCCCCACATGGGTTCTTTCCTTTACCTTGTTCTGCTCCCTTTCTTGACCTCTGGTTTGTGCTGGGTGAGTGTGCTCTGCCTCTCTGCCTGCTTCCAGGGCAGTCAGTCCTGCTCTACTGGGGGGTATAAATGGAGGTGTCAAATTGACTCATGCATTTGCAGGGGACACCTGGGGATGGGTACTGTGACCTGAGTGAAGGGGATTTGGTGGAGTGAAGGGAAGTGGGAATATTCTCCACTTATTATTGAGACAGAGAGAGAGAGAAAGAGAGGGAGAGGGAGAGAGACCACACTCATGACAGCTCTGTTTGAGATGGAAGATCACTAGGAGGGATTAATCTAACCCCCCTTCCAGTTTGCTCTCTTCAATAGAGGTGTCTGGACCTGAATCAGTCACAGCAGTTCCCACTCCAGCAAGGAAGAGGAACAGTGCAGTGAAGGCAGGGGCTGAACTGACTCCTTCTGGGCATCTCATTTCCACTAAGACGGACCCCATCCTCACATCACCTAAATGTCTTCACTGTTGTTTGAGGGAATGCAGTGGGAGAGGGAAGTTACTGCCTGAACTGCAGCTGAATTCTCCTCCTTAGCTACAGAGAGCAAAACCAGATCAGCACAGACAGGTGAAGGACGGAAGAGCAACAGTATGAACCTTCTGGCAAGGGAAAGTAAGGAGCAGCAGACAGAGGAGCACTGAGGAAAGCCTTCAGCTCCCCCAGCTGTGCACGCCACCCCCCAGACAGTGACATCTGAGGACAGTCCCTCTCAGTCCCCTTGTCCTGCACTGGGAAAGGACCAGGCTGCAGGAGAGACGCAGCCCCTCTTCTACCAAGGAGGGGGCCCGTGGCCAGCACCCCATGGCCTTGAGGGGTGGGAGAGGAGACACGGGGCTTTGCTTAGAGGAAGACGTCTCCGTTGCAGGGACTGACTGGGATGATCCAAATCCCACCTCTCATAGCAATTATGTTTATAGCTCCCTCCCATTTGCTGATTGTATCTCCACTGCTGGAGCTTTTCCTGCTGGCAGATCTTCCTCTGCCCCCTGTCTTCTCCCTGTCAGTGTCACAGACACTGTCCCATCTTCTGGACACTCACCCTGCTCTGCAGCAGCCCAGGGACATCTCCGTGTTTGCAGGTGGGGAGGAGAAGGTCAGCCAGACCCTGGTGAGGCCAGAGAAGGTGATGCTGGTGCTGTCTGCAGTCAGAGAGGGGTAAGGGACTTGCTGAGGTTCCCCACAGATCTCTCCATTTAAGGAACTGGGAGTCTCAGTCTCCCGCCCCAACCTGGCATCTCCTTTCCATACACCCCTGGCCCTTAACAAAAAGGATGAAACTGAAAACAGACTCCTGAAAGCTCCTTGTCTTTAACATTAACACTGCCTTGACTGTTCTCTTGGAAAGGCTCCTTCAGAAAATGAGCCTGCCCTGATGGGGGTCTCTCCTCCCACCCAGAGCATCTCCCTGCAGCACCATGGGGATTTCCCCAGGCAGACTGAGTGCAGACCCTTGCAGGGGGCAGAGTCACTGCCCCGGCACACAGCACCCTGGGACACAGGGACATGGCTCTGAATTACAGCCCATACAGACCTGGGTGCATCCCAGCACCGTCCCTGTTAGAGGGCAGTTGTGATGCCCTGTCCCTCTGAACGTGTGGCTGGGAATCCCTGCTCTAACGCAACCTCCTAATTCAAACAGGAGAGACTGGGAGAGACACCCTGACACATCCTATTGATCTGAAGGTGCCAAGTTCAGAAGCTCCCTCCAGGACCCACAGCACTGTTGCCCTGCAGACATAAACTTACCATGTCAAGGGTTGGGAAGATTCCTCCCTGCCCTGAGACTCTCAGCTGTCCTCCCATTCCCTACTGCCTTTCACTTATGAGTGACTCATCCCAGCCTGGTGCCTGCAGGCAGTGCCCTGAGTCTTGGTGCTCCTTTATGAGGAGCTGCTCCTGGGCAGAGCTGTCTCTCTGCAGAGCCTGCCAGGTTGCCATGGGCTCCCACAGTCCCAGGAGCCAGGCCCAGCTCAGGAGCAGGGACCCAACTGAAGACGGGACGTTTTCTGTCCCTTGTGCATTCCCGAGATGGTCACAGGGCTCCAGGGCTGATGGTTCCTGAAAGGTACTGAAAGGTCACCCCTGCCACCTACGGCAAACGTCCACTCCCGTCCACAAAATGGTCACTGATGGTCTCTCTGTTAGCCGTGGAGAGAGACTGAGACATTGCACTTGGTCTCATCAGAGGATGGTTATCTAAGAGAGGTGGACGTGTCCTACTCTACAAGACCCTGCTCCCATCTCATAAGCAGACAGAACACATGCACAGGGGCAAGAACAGCACAAGTCCATTTCCTCGTGCTTCAGGACCTAATCTGGAGGAGTACAGCAGGACACCTAATGCCAGCACATCTAACACTCCAGTGTCTCAGAAAAGGATTCTGTTTGCCCAACTTTTGGGGTCCAGAAAACAGCTATGTGCATGAGAGTTCCTTGTCCAAGCTCCCATTGTAGTCAGTGGAGATGGTGGCAGGGAGTCAGCTATACACACACGCTCACCCCTTTGGACTTCAGAAGGGACAAAGGTTGGTCCAAGACTCTCCTGCATCAGCCAGGTGGAGAATCTTCTTGGCCATCTGACATCTCAGTGCCTACGACCCTCTAGAGCTCCACTCGCTCAGACCTCTGCAGAACCAGACATTGCAAAGATCTTGCATAATTCACTGCAGACCATTGGTTTCATGAAATGACAACAGGTCTACTAGGCCATGTCAAGTGCATGGGGTGTCCAGCACAGCCACCATGTTCCTAGCACATTCAAAAGGAAAACAAGAGAAAAATCAGACCTTTCAGAAATGGTTGGTGGGCAAGCACCCTAGGACACCTTGGTTTTCACACCTGCTCCCCAAAACTGATTCCCACTGCTGCCTTCACGCAAAGACCCCCTTGGAGAGGGATAACAGCTCCCCTCCTCTGGGTAGCCATGCTACCACTAATGCAGCCCCATAAGTGTCTGGCCTTATTCACATGAACATGCACCACTGGCTCATATGGCCTCTCTTGTAACATGCAGGCCCTTCTCTTTAAGCCAGTCCCCAGTTCCTCATGTTCTGCTCTGTCTTCATAGACAAGGTTATATTCTTCCCCACATTGTGGGGCTGCCAGGAGATTTCCTTGGTAGTGGGAAGCTGCATGAAAAAATGAAATATCCTGGAAAATCCCCATCTTGGGAATGTCAGACTGTGCATTAGAATGAGGAAATGTCACTTGAAGGCTGGTGCTGTGGTGCAACAGGCCACCCACCAGGACGCAAGGATCATCCCTTGGCTTTGTGTTACAAGGAACAGCCAGTGGGGATGGAGAGACATTAGTGAAGGGAAGGAGATCCCGTGTGAGAGCAAAGTGAGGAAGCAGGCTGGGCGTTTACAGGCTGCATGGGCACAGCCGCAGGTTTGAACCAGCATAGGACAGACCCTGGTGGATACAGCGAAAGGCACTGCCAAAGCTCAAACACCCCAAATAAGGTTGGCATCCTATTGGCTATGACTGTTGTCTCTGCCACCAAGACCTACCAGGAGGCACTGGGGCCTCATTGTCCCCCTTGCCAACACCTTGAAAGGTGTCGTATCATTGCCCTGCACTGAGCACTGCACACCCCCACCCACA
Organism: Tinamus guttatus; assembly: GCF_059628265.1. Classification (NCBI taxonomy): domain Eukaryota; kingdom Metazoa; phylum Chordata; class Aves; order Tinamiformes; family Tinamidae; genus Tinamus; species Tinamus guttatus. The sequence continues at coordinate 81,773 of NW_028288939.1, read as the reverse complement.
TAACATCCCCAGGAGGACCTGGAAAACATGTGGGGGAAAGGATCTCCCTTTGAGGAAGCTCAGTGACCGAGCTTGGGCATTCTGCCTGATCAAACACATCAAGGGTTAACGTGGGATCAGAACCACCTGCACATTTCCTCTACCTACCTGTTACCAGTGATCACAGTTTTCTCCTCCAATCAGCCCCTGGGGAATCTTTGCTGCTAACGACTCTCAGTGGGATCCATTAATGTTCTACAGAACTTTGGAGGTTGCTTCTGGCTTTGAATTCTTGAACATTTTGTTCAGTCTCCTCTCAGTAACTGAGGTTCATGGGCTCAGCACCAAACGCACTATGGGGCTCATTAAAAAGCAAAAAGCTTTGACCAACTATGTCTGCCCTTGTGATTTTCATCAGGTCTTGCAAGGCTAATTGGAGAGGTTTCAGGAGTGTAGCTGAAAGTTGGAGACATCAACAACATGCAAGTATTTTTGCCCTTAAAGGTTTTTATTGCTATTATTAATATTCAGCTTTCAGAGTTAAGTGACAGCAACATCCTCCAAACTGTATCAATCCAGAGTGACTCCCAATGAAGTCTGTGCATGTAGGGAAAAGAGTGTCCCAGAGCTCAGGCACTGTATGGACACTCTTCCCTCTGCCTCCCCAGCCCTGACATTTCTCTCATCAGCCACCCAGGACTTCCATCACTCCTGTTAGAAGCTTCCCTATTCCTCTGATGTCTGAAACTGAAGGTTACAGCTCATCTGCCCCAACTCTCAACTGCTTTCCTTAGAGAACTAGCTCCAAATAGGCCCAGGATTTTTCTCAATTACAAAGAAACAGAAATAAAGCATGAAATAATTCCATAAATAAGATTTATGCCCTTTGATTGTAGGCTAAGTCCACGATGTCAACAATGAGGCCCCCTGGCCACAAGGGAAAGCCTTACTGAAAAGACTGAGCAAGCTTTAAGCTCTCTGAAGTGCAAACCAGTGGCTGGGGCTCTGAGTGAACAGAGTAAAAGGAGTCCCAATACTGTGGTTTTACAACGGCCAGCTCGTGTCCTGTAAAGATGGTGTTAGAAACTGTCAGTTTAAGCAGGACACACGGGAATGAGAGAGCCACACATCTCCTGGGTCATGATGTGGGCCATGCTCCTTTTGGAGATCCCAGACCTGCCTCAGCTTTTCCACAAAAGTAGGAAAAATCCTCTGATGCTATTTCCTAGAGAGGAGAGATTTTTCTGGCTGCTCAGAGCAACCCAAGCAGGAGCTGAGGATGTCATAGGAAACCCAACCCACCAACACCGAAAGCACTGGGCCTTCCTGAACCCTCAGGCCAGGAGCAGGAGGGGACAGGGGAAATAGCTACGTCCCAGACTTCCTCCATCAGGCCTTCAGCTCCACAACTTGTCGTGGCTTCAAGGGAGCTCCCTAACCAATACTTCTTATGATCCTGGTGGACAGAGCAGACTGAGCAGACACAGAGAAGACAGGGGAGAGAAGGGCGAGAGAACTCAGGGTGTAGAGTGGGGCTCACTGTGCCGTAGAAAAGATGCTAGAAGCTGAATAAGCAACCCAAAGAAATGAGTAAAGGTCATGTTTTCCTTGGTAGTGGCTTGGAATGCCACATCTCTGACAGGATTCAAGGCAGATGAGTTGTCTCTTCTGCAAGATTTGCCCCAGGACTACATAAAACGTCTAGCAGGGATGTTGGCTGTAGGGGTGCTCACAAGCTTTGGCAGTTGGGGAGAGGTGAGATGGTCACCCCACGAGTTTCTGAACAAGACAAAATGCAGCTCCTGAGGCCGGCAGTGCCTTACAGGCTCCATACGGGAGTCCGCACAGCAGCACCGCAGTGTGGGGGCCTGTCCTGAGGCACCGGGGTCAAAGTGGGAGAGATTCAGAGTGCCAGGGCTCTAGAGATCCCAAAGAGAGGCAGGGTGCCAGGAACTGAACCCAGGGGAAAAACACTACCTGCAGGTGTCATGGAATATGTCGAGAACTAACTACGGTACAAGATGAGAAAACACTTTCCTCAGGGTCAGAGGAAGGAAAGCTGGGCAAAATTAATGGGGATCTGGAGGAACTTGCCCAGATTTTCTGCCCAGCCAGACCCATGGTTTTGGAGTCTACCAGAAATTACAGGCCCGTCTCATGCCCTCTGCAAGGAAGGAAGGAAGACGTGTTAAGGGCATGTTTGCTCTTTATTGACACATCATCTCCATCTCAAACACCACAGACCAAGAAACCTTGCTGAGGACTTTTAAAGCAAAGACCCTGTAGAGCCTGTCTCAGGAGAGCAGATTCCCTGAGCCTGTATTAGGGGATTTCTGAGGATGAAGATCTGAGAATCTCTCTGCATTCCTATCCCACACTTTGTGAAGAAAAAGATTTGTTCTTAACATCTGAGAAGAATTTCCCATTGTCCATATTTTCCCTGCTGCCTTCCATGCAATTAGTGTGCCCCTCCAAGAAAATCCTGCTGCTCTGTGCCCTCCACAAGGTACTAGTGCACAGCATGAAGATCCAGCCTCTCCTTATCTGTCCCACACTCCAGCATGTACCCTGACCAACTTGGTGTCCCTGTGCTGAACCCTCTCCCATTTGTTCATTTCTTTGCAGAACTGGAGAGCCCAAATGGGATCTGGTATACAGGCATGGTCTCCACTGTTTCAAAAAGAGGAGCAGCACATGTCTGTGGCCCCACTGGCTGTGCTCTCCCAAATACAAACCCAGGAGGGAGGCCAAACTATGGCACAGGGACTCAAAGAGGTTCTCAAATCTTCTGTCCTCAGAGATAATCAAAACTTCACTGGAAAAGGCCCAATGACAACACCTGTCCTGGGACCTGCCTTCAGCAGGGTATTGGATTCCTACCTCCAGCTGTCTCCCCCATTGCAGGCTCAAAGAATCTGCTATTCTGACACTCTTTCTAAAGAAGGGACCTGTGGATTTGGAGCTGTCAGCTCAATGGCTGGCCAAGGTCAGGGGTCTCAGAGACACCCATATCTCTGAGGGATTGGAATGGATTAGGGCCTGGGATGGAAAGATGAAATGAGGGCTCTGGGACTCCCCTCGGTGACTACTAAGGCACTGAGATGAGTTGTGGGTGCCCTTGGCCACCACCAGGACATACCTCTGGGAGTCCCCATGGCAACCGCCAGGGCTTTGTGATGGCAGTGGCATCATGTCCCCAGGGCCATTGTGATGGGGCAGTGCCCATGGCGACCAAGTCTGTGCTGGGCTAGAGCACCACCTTCAGGGTCACACTGAGGAGAGAAGCTCCAGCAAAAGGAGCAGCTCCCATTTGTTCCCAGAGCAGCAATCCAGAGCAAGTGCCCTGGAGATGGAGAAGGAGAGGCAGGCGAACGCCTGCTCCCAGCCCAGCAACGGGCATCCTGTGAGGTGCAAGCGCACAAGGAAGGTGAGTGGTCGGGCAGGAGGCAGAGGCTGGCAGCAGGGATGGGAGCACAAGGATGGAGAGCACAAGGATGGTGGGGCAAGCCAGCCAGGCATGACCTTCTCTGGCCAGAGGCTACTTATTGCTGGCTGTGGCGATGTTCTCCAACACCAAGCACCACGCCTGGGATGCTGCAAGGCCTGTATGGATCCTGGGAGCCCTGTGTGGAGGGTCAGAGAGCCTCTCTGGGCCAGGGGCAGCTGGGTCCTCCTCCACCATGAGCTTCCTTTCGACGTGGGGCTGGAGTTTCCTGCACCTCTGGGGCTGTTTGTACCTTAGCTAATGGGGAAAAGGAGAGGGCGTCCCTCGGATGGGGAATTAGGATAAAGGGAGGCTGCAGCCTCCAGCAATTGGAGAGACCCCACAGTCTCACAGACTCACCCTTCATTCGAATAAAGTTTTAGGACTCCTCTGTCTCCTTTGTGGACATTCAGTTCTTGACAGCAAGATTTTCCGCACAGGCCGAACCTTCTGTCACTCATCTCCACATTTGCCTCCCTCTTTCTCCTTTCCATCCTCTAAGAGGATTTGATACAGCTCCTTTGGAGTCTAGTCCGTTGAAAGGAACTTCCATTATTTGGAAATGGCATGCAGCCCCACAACACAGCTGCTCATACACCCTTTCCTGTCACTACAATGAGGGATAAAAGCAAATTAAATGAAGTTCTGATATTTAGGTTTTTTCTTAAACTGCCTTTAAAACATTTTCTCCAGCAAGAAAAAGAAAGCACAAAACATTCCCTCCTCACCAAAACTCATTGTTGGGCACTGACAACTCACCAAAATACCAGAGTGGCCAGAAGTGGATGTTGTAGTACGAGCTTGGACATTTTCCAGTCCTGATAAGGAAAAATAAAAGACAAAAACAAAAGAAAAAAAACAAAAGATCCTCACTCAGCACCAGACTTAGGAGAACAGCAAGAATCAAAAACAATCTGGAAAAAAGGACTTCGACTTGAGGACCTCCAGGTCCTGATTCACGGGCGGTGAGCAGTACTTTTTGCCAGCAATACTCTCTTGCAAACCCTGTGATACCCATTAATACCTCAGTAAGGCATTAATACCCCATTAATACTCCCCAATAAAACTGGTTAATACCCCATTACAACCCTCAAGGACACCTTGATACCCATTAATACTTCAGTAAGGCATTAATACCCCCAGATTAAAGGGGTTAATACCCCGTTATAACCCTCGAGGACACTTTGATTCCCATTAATACTCCACTAATTCCTGGGCCCCTTCCCGGACGCCTGGGCCCTCCTCGGACGCCTGGGCCCTTCCCGGATGCCTGGGCCCTCCTCGGACGCCTGGGCCCGTCCCGGACGCCTGGGCCCCCCAACTCAGCTTCACCCGAAGCCAATTGTGGGGCAGGACGAGGGGCCCAGGCGTCCGGGCCGTCGCGTCGCATCCGACGGCGCCATTAAAACTTTGTACGGAAGTTCCCGCCCTCCTGTCCTTGTCCTGCCCTGCTGCCTCCTGCCCCCTCTGCACCTCCACGTCCCCCCTTGGCGCCCCCACAAATTACACACGACAGACCCAACATTGGGACTTTTCCTGAGCCTCGGTCCCCGCAAGCCTCCCTCCATCACCAATGGCTTAAAAACACTGTGGGTACCTCTTTTCTGAATAGGAACCTGTCAAAGTAACTTCACCGAAATAATAGTACCATGAGGGAAAAAAGGGGGAAAAATGAAAGAAAAAGCTAAAAAGGAGGGGGAAATGGAATAAAAGGCTGAAAATTAGAGGGAGAAGGAAAGAGAAAAGCTGAAAGAGGGGGAGAATGAATGAAAAAGAGGAAAAATGAAGGAAAAAACTAAAAGAGAAAAAACATGAAAAATTATTAAAGGGGGAACAAAAGAATAAACTAGAAGAGAGGGGAAAAGAAAAAGGTAAAAGGGGGCTAAGAATGAAGGAAAAAATGAGAGGCAGAAGAAAGGATACAGCTAAAAAGGAGAAAAGCAAAGAAAAAATCCAAAAAGGGAGAAATAGGGAAATAAAGGATAAAAGGAGTGATAACAAAAGAAAAATAGATAAAAGAGGGAGCTGGAAATGAAAGGGGAAAGAAAGCATTGAAAAGGTGAAAACAAAAAAGACAACAATGCAAAAAAAATGGAAATAAAAATGAAAATAAGCAAAAAGGGAGGGAAAATATGAAAAAACAGAAGCTAAACTGTGATACACGGGACGGGGCTCTGCGGCACAAGGAGGACCAGCCACCAAGGTGCCCTCCAGGTCCAGCCGGGGGCTTCACAGCTTGGGACACTCCCCCAGTGACACAGGCTGAGCAAGATCATAGAATCACAGAATCACAGAATGCTGAAGGCTGGAAGGGACCTCTAGGGATCATCCAGTCCAAGCCCTGCACACGCAGGGTCACCTAAAGCACGTGGCACAGAAGTCTCCGTGGAGGGTGAGGCCTTGGGGAGCTGCTTCCCCAGGGGTCAGGTGCCCACAGTCCTTGGTCCTACCCCCCTGCCCCTCTCCCTGCTCCACACCAGCCCTGGGCTCTGCAGTCTAAAAATGGGGGCTGAGGACCCCTCGAGGGCTGGGACTGGGGCATCTTGGAGGGTTTGCGTACCAGAGCAGCTCCTCAGCAAGCCGGCAGAGACAGCGTGTGCAGTTCTGTGGGGGAAACTATGGGGCACCTCAGCTCTTTGCCCCATGGTGACAAAAGGGAGGAGACCAAGCCGAGAGATGGAGATATTTTCCTACTTTTATGTCCTCAGTGAACTCTGGCATCTTCTCAAGTTCTGGGATGTTGGGAAATTCTTGGATCAGGCCAAGGACAAAATCCTGGAAAAGTGACTCTCCTCCAAAGCTTCCCAAGGACTCCCTCTTGCCCCACAGTTCCTCAGCAGCAGCAACATCAGGAGGAGGGACAGCAGCCCCACACGCTGACACCCGTCACTTGGGCCATCTCCAGAAGGCTGATGCCTTCACCTTGTCTTTTGCCTCTGCAGGGTGTGCTGATTACGGGGCTTGGCACCTTCTGTGTGGTGCAAGAGCCACTGTGGTTGGGGCCAGAAAAAGTGCTGATGGTCCGAAGACCCATCTTCAAGCTGGCCACGAACCCAGCCTGGCAACAGTGGCTGAAACGCCCCAAGGTGACTGTTCCCGGTGAGTTGGCAGCACTGGGCCACCCTCCATTTCCCTTGTCCCCTCTGGTGGGCAGTGGGTGGGTGCTCCTCTACAGGATGGGGTTGCAAAGACGGCACCGTAAAGATGGGCGCTCTTCCCTCACACCTGGCTCCAGCCACCCGCTTTGCTGCAGCGCTGACCCTGCTCCTCTTCCCTGCAGAGAACATCAAGATCGAGCCCTTGGACTTCAGGCAGGTATTCAGGGGGTATTGATTGTAAACCCAAAGATTTTACTCTCGCTGTTGCCAGGCTTTTAAAAATTAAGGTTATAGACCAACCGGTGGATATTCTCCACCCAGAAGTGTTGGACAAATGTACCAAGGTGTTAGTTGAGGAGACGATGCCTTCGGGTTGTGGGAAAAACCTTAAGGCTTGGGGAAAAGTTGTACAGGTGTTGCAGAAAAGCTATACAAGAGCAGGGGACTGTTGGTCACCCCGAAAATGGGAGTCGGGGCAGCCGCACAGACTTTGCACCCCCCAGATGATGGCGATTCTGCTGAGCCTAAAGATCTGCAAGAGGGCGATACATCCCCTCAATCCCTGAACCCCGTCCCACTTACAGAGGAGCAGAAACAGCCAAAATCTGTTTGGGGCGAGCTAGCTGAGGAAGCTCGGAACATTGAAAAGAAGTCAGAGCTTGGGGACGTCTGGGTCAGACCACCACCCTATGCCCCCCAAAATGGCGCTGAGCCACAAGGGGAAGGGCGGGGCGAGGATGCTCCCGGCGGGAACAGACGGGAACCGTTAGATAAACAAGAGAGGAGGACAACAAGGAGGAGAAAGGTGGTTCGGGTGACCGGCCAGGTGAGGGAGGCCCGAGTGAGGCGCTGAGAACCGATCAGAGCGGCCATTTCACAAAACGCCTCTGTGAGTAGGAGGCGGGGCGAGCCAAGGAGGGGGGAACAGCCCGCCCGCAACGGAAGTAGGCGGGACGGAAGTAGGCGGGGCCGGAGCCCAACGAGAAAGTACCGGAGCCCGGAAGTGACCAGTCAGTCGAGTTCCGACTGCGGATCAGACACTAGTGAGGACGAGTGGGTCACAACTGATTCAAACTTAAGGGAGGAGGAAATGAAGGTAAACAGAGCTAAGAGCCAAAATATTCCCATCCGAATTAAAGAAAAACCGCGAAGGGGAGGAACCCCTCTCACGGACTGGAAGGAAATAAAGATCGCATGTGCCGACTGGGCCCCATCGGCCGCGCTAGCGTTCCCGGTCCGGGTGACGGAGGGGGGACAGAGGGTCCACTCGCTGTTAAAATCTAAGGATGTGCAAATGATTGTTAAAGCAATTGCGGATAAAGGGATTAATTCTGCTATGGTCTCAACCCTCATAGATGGTATCTTCGGGGGGGACGATATGCTCCCGTTCGATATAAAACAAACTTGTAGGCTGATCTTTGATGGAGCAGGAATGATCGTTTTCAAACAAGAATGGGAAGACAACTGTACAAAGTGTTTAGCCCAAGTAACTGGGGCAGATCATCCATTACACGGCTCCAGCCTGCAGCGGTTAATGGGTGCAGACCCAACAATGATCACCCCCCAGGCGCAGGCCCATGGCCTGCAGGCCCATGAAGTTATGACAACTACTCGTGCGGCCAGAGAAGCCATTCGCACAGCCTGTAGAGTTGTTGCCAGACCATCGCCATGGTCCTCAATAAAGCAAAGTGAAAGTGAGAGCTTTTACACAATTTGTAGATCGTCTCCAAGCAGTGGTCGACTCTTCGTCCCTGCCCACAGAGGCAAAAGGCCCGGTCGTAGCGGGATGTTTACGCCAACAATGCAATTCGGCAACCAAAGAAATCCTGCGATCATTGCCGGCGGGGTCAAGTATCGCAGACATGATTAAGCATGTTGCAAAGGAAGAGCATCTGACCCCAATTCAGGTGGCTGTTCACACCGCAATAGCCAACGTAATGGCAGGTTCTAAATGTGGCCAGGCCGGCCACGTTGCAGTAAACTGCCCTTGGCTGGGGACTCGCTGGCAGCGCTCCCCCCATGCCAAGATCGACCCAAAGGTCACTGTCAGAAAAGATGGCAGAGTCAAGTGGTGCCCGCTTAAGTCTGTTAAACCAGACCTTCAAAATAAAACTAATGAAAATTGTGAGTTTCTGTTCACAGGACCGGATCATCGGACGCCCCGGTGACAGGCGTCCCGCCCGAGCCTGTGAGTTCCACGCCGACCGAAACCAGAAAACAACAAAACAGCCTTCGCAAGAGGGGGCCGCGATGCCTTTGCGTTATCTTAATTTTGGAGCTTGTCACTATAGGACAGGTAGAGTCACATCAGCCCTTTAAATGGGTACATGAACAGATGGAACAATCTCGAGCGATTAGTACAAAAGTAACTACAGGGTCACCAAAATGCTATGGTTAACCACCCTGATATCCACCTTGATAGGGCCGATAGCAATGATCATGATGACACTGATCTTTGGACCCTGTATATTGAATAAACTCATGCGGTTTGTCAAGAGTTGGCTAGAGAAGGTTAACATCATGTTAGTAGACCGCTGACAAATGCTTTAAGAATATATCCACTCAGTATTACCCCCGAGTTATCCCAAGGTACACCCTATTTCTATACCGCGGTATTACCTGTCATCCTCTACCTTCTACGTGCCTTGTTCTTTGTGCCTTATGTTTTTATGTAAATTTTATGATACATAATCTTAAGATTGTTATAAGCTATAAGAATAGAATAATAATAAGAGTAAGTAAGAGTAACATAATAATAAGAGTAAGTAATAAGGATAAGGTAATAATGACAATAAGTAAGAGTAAGATAATAATGAGATAGCAATAAGAATAAGATAATAATGAGAATAAGTAATTAGATAAGAATAAGTAAGGATAAGATAGTCATATTTTAGCTAGTTTTTTTATGCATAGGGAGGGGGAAGATGTTGCAGATTACTACACTGTTACAGATAGTTAGGGTCTGGCGGCCGGAAGATATCGCACTGTACGGAAAGGTAGAGCCCCTAATAGCCAATAGTGTTTATGATGTAAGCAGACGGATGTGACATTGTAACCCTTAGCTATGTAACACCTTGCTACCCATCAATAAAGGCCATTTGCCGTCCACCACATTGGTGTCAGCGAGCTGATGGCCCGAGCGGCCTGGGGGTGGTCGCCGTGCCGTTCCTGAACCAGGTCGCCACGCCGCTTGAGCGGCAACACCTTAGGCCAAGTCCTCCTTATGTACAGTCAAGCGTGCTTCAGAAATGGGAGAGGCACATCACCCCAAGGTCTCTGCGCTAGTCGCTGCACCATTAACACCTTCTATCACTCCCTCCACTGAAACTCTTCACACCCCTAGAGGAAATGAAGAGGAAATGGGTTAAGGGTGACCTCAGGCTGCCAAATCACAGGCTGACCAGATACAGGGACTTCTTCACTAACTTGATGTTATGATGTTATGATGAAGCAGTCCTGTCCCACATGCTGATCACTGAGGGATGCCACTAATAGCCAGCTGCCACTTGGCAGCACTGCACTGCTGATCACTGTTCTCAGTGAGCCTGATACTCCATCCACCTGCTTTATGGTCCACTCTGCAGATCAGTTCACAATTTGACTAGAAGGAGACTATAAGAAACCTTTCCAATGCCCTTGCTAAAGTGAGAGTTCACAAAATCCCCTGCTTTGTCCTTTTGAACACAGGCATTCCTCTTGAGGTGGAAGGCAACCAGGTTGCTCTGGGAAGGGCTAACTTTACTCTTATATCAGGTTGGTAGGTGGTTTCACCAGGGAAAACTCCTGGCTCCTGTCCCAGTGCTGCTCAGCTACAAAAATTATTATTAGTTTGTCCTTAAACTCTCTTGAAATTCCCTTTGCTGCTGCTTGTCCTTGTTGTCTCTTGTCCTTTCCTGACCTTGGCCCCAGTCAGACTTTCACCGAGGACAGTGACACCTTCACCTCTAAGCGCAGCCTTGCTGGGGTCTCCAGGCACCGCGCAGGCAGGCCTGCTCCATGGTAGGAGAGGGGTCTGCAGACAGTGGGGCTGCCTTGGGGACCCTCAGCAACAGGCAGCAGAGCAGGGGCACATTGCAGGCACCTGGCGGTGACAAGAAGGCAAGAGCGTCCCTCCTCCCTGGGGGCAGACGCCTTCTGAGGGCAAGGGCACACTGGAGATGTGGGGGACCCTGGACCCTTCCACAAGGCTTCACACACGGTCTGTTTTTCTCCTGCTTTGGAGGTTTTCCCCACAGATTAATTTTTACTGGTATTCTTACACTTTGCCACTTCTTCCCACGTTTTTCCCACATTTTCCTCTACTTTGATAATTTTCCCTTGCTTTGACTTTTTTTCCTTCTCTTTCACAAACATTCCCTCCCATGTTTGTGACCATTTTCCCACACTTGTGAAGATTTTCCTACCCTTTTGTCTTTTCCCCAACCTCTCCTCATATTCCCATGCTTTCTCAATATTACCGAGCTCTGTGTTCTTTTTGCACTTTCCTTTTTTTCCCATCACTTCACTCTTTTTCCACTTTTGTAACCATTCCTGCACTTTTGACCATATTCCTACACTATCATTCCTTACCCATGTTTTTCCCTATTTTCCACGATCTGGGCACTTCTCCAATGCTTTCGCACTTTTTCCCACCATTTCAATCTCTTTCCAATGCTTATATTTGCCTTTATTATTTTCCAACTCTTGCGCTCATTTGCTGCACTTTTCCCTATGCTTCTAGTAATTTTCCCATGCCTTCCCTTCTTCCCCTTCCTTTAAGTGTTCTCCTACACTTGCCGTATCCTTGCCACTTATTTCCACTTGTACAACCTCGTTAAAAACCCTGTATATCTCAATAAAACCTATAACAATTTCTTACATATTAAGATGATAGCTAATGTCTCTTAGCTAGGCATGCACCTAGATGGGGAAAAGAACAATTTCTTTACATATTGACTGCAATTAATAAATAGTATTAACTCCCTTCTCCACTCTTACCACTCAATGCTGCACCCACAGGGCAGGAATTTCGGGGGTGGTAAATGCATGTAGGCAGAAAGAAGCCCATGTCAGGAACCTAAGAACAAGAGTCCCAAGTGTTTTGTCTTTTCCTGGTGGCCGGTTGGGGGTTGGCGTCACATGGAGCTGACGGGGTGTAAAACGCGGCTGTTCCCATGTGCTGACCTGAATGTCGAGCAGGTGGCCACGCTGGTGAGGAGAGCGTCAAAGTGGGAGCAACTCGGGGAGGAGGAGGACTCCAAAAAGAGTGAGGAAGTGATGGCCTGGGATGGCAAGGAATAGCCACGGGGTGATGTGGGAAAGAGAAGCTCAGGGAGGGAGCAGCGGGATGCAGGGAGCTCTGCCTTGGGGTGAACCAAGAGGCAATTGAGAGCACAGGGACGAGGACGGGGGTGGCCTCCTGGTGGGTGTCTGCTATGGAGCGCCTGACGAGGGGCAGCCTCTGCAAGGCCTGGGGAGCGCAGAGCTGTGGAGGGGACAACTCGTCCTGCACCCCAGGGACCTGCTCAGGAGTGGGGAGAGGAGGTGCCTGGTGTCCCCATGGCGACTCCCAGGGCTTTGTGATGGGGGTGGCATCACACCCCCAGGCCACTGTGATGGGGCAGTCCCCAAGGTGACCGTGTCCCTGCTGGGGTCTTCACTCTGAGGATTGCGGCGCAACCAGCAGGGAGCAACTCCCCTTGGTGCCCGTGCAAGAGGTCCTCAGAGAGGTTCCTAGAGATGGAGAAGGAGCATCAGGCAAACGCCCGCACCTCATCCATGGAAGGGAACTCTAGTGCGCAAGAGTGCACGAGTGAGGTGAGTGTTGGGGCTGGAGGGAGAGCTGGGAGGCAGGGACGGGACCTGCATGGAGAGCACAGGGGTGGTGGGGAAGGAGCCCTGGGTCAAGATAGCCGGGCAGGAGCTCCTCCAGCGAGGGGACGTGCATTCCTGGGCATGGGAAAAGCAGCCTGACCTGCACTCTCCCCCTGTACTTGATGCTGGTGATGTCGCACCTCAAACACTGCGTTCAATTCTGGGCCCATCACTAGAAAAACTAAAAATAAAAGCCATGGAGGCACTGGAGTGTGACCAGAGAAGGGCACCAAAGCTGGTGAAGGCTTTAGAGCACAGCCCTATGAGGAGTGGCTGAGGGAGCTGGGGTTATTTAGTGTGGAAAAGAGGAGCCTCAGGGGAGGCCTTATTGCTCTGCACAACAACGTGAGAGGTGGTTGTAGTGAGGCAGGGTTGATCTATTCTCAGAAATAGCTATCTATAAGGCAAGAGGAAATGGCTTCAGGTTGCACCAGGAGAGGCTCAGGTTAGATATTAGGAAAACTTTCCAGCTGGAAAGAGTGGTGAAGCATTGGAAGAGGCTGCCCAGGGAAGTGGTAGAATCATTGTCCCTGGCAGCCTTCAAGAAATGTGCAGATAAGGCACTTTAGAGCCATGGTTTAGCAGACATGGGGTTGAGGGGTTTACAGTCGGACTGAATGGTTTTGGAGATCTTTCCCAAATATAGTGATTCGATGATTCCCTGATCTGGATGCTGCAAGGCCCGCATGAACCGCATGAGCTCTGTACTGAGGGCAGAGAGCAGGTCCAGGCCACGCACAGCCGCATTGTGCTCAGCCAGGAGGTTCCCTTCGACACGAGGCTGGGGTTTCCCGTCCTTTGGAGCTGCTCGTACCAACACAAGTGTCCCCATCACGGGCCTCCTTCTCCCCACAGGTGGGCCAGCAGGAGCTGCCCGCAGCAGTGCAGCGCAGCGGGAGCCCGGCTTCGTCCCACCAAAGGGACCGGCTGTCACCGCTGCCCGGCCCTCAGGGCTCACACACCTCTGAACACGGCATTGCACAGGTACAGAGCTGAGCGGCGGTGGCGGCCGAGCCTCTGCCTGAGTCCCCATGGGGCCGAGAAGCAGGCGGGACCTGCTGGGAGACACCAGGAGGTCTCTGTGCCCGGCAGGCCGAGCGCTGCTCTGCACGGCAGCCTGCACGCACCCACCTCGGGCTCTCCGAGGAGCTGCCTTTGCCCAAGGCTTGCCCATAGGCACGAGCCCTCTCCCCAGGCAGCCTTTGGGAGCAGGGCAGCAGCCACCTGCATGGCAGAGCCATCGTCAAGGGGGTCAGAGGCTGCCGGAGGTTTCCCGTTGGGAAGGATGGAGGGAGGGACCAAGGACGGCAGTAAGGACTGCCTTTGTGGTGGCCTTCATTGCAGGTTGTGGAGGAGAAGGCCAGCGATGTCCCCTCCACGGTGCAAGAGCCGCAGCCCTCCACCAGCCTTGGAAGGCCTCAGGAAACGCCATCGCCCTCTCCACGGGAGCCAGCACAGCCTGGTGCCGACGGTGCTCGGATGGAGCTCACTGTACCTGTGCCCCCACACGCACTGGCACGCGTCATCCATCAAGACGCCCAGGCAAGATCATGGCAGCTCCAGAGCATAGAGTGGCGCCCCAGCACATCATCCTCTGCACCTCAGACAGGGCCTGATCCCTACAGTCATCGGGGACAATTCCAGTGCAGCATTCCTAGCTGGCCGAGCTGGCCTAGCGGACTAAGCTGCCCAAGTGGGCCAGTGAGAGTACGGACATCACGGACACGGCAGCAGCCCTTGGAGATCACGTGCCACCTCCAAGGAAGGCCAGTGCACGTGCATGAAGACAACACTGCACGCTACCTGGCTGTGCTCAGCATCAGAACAGAGCCGCTGGAGGAGCTGGAGAGGAGCTGCCTGCAGCACACTGGACAGAGCTTGGCCCAGCTCCGAGAAGGAGCTTTTCCAATGAGGGAGCAGAACCTGAGAGAGAAGCAGGACGAGCAGGAGGAGGGCCGTGGCAACCGTTTCTCCCTGACGCTGGCAGGATCACTCAATGCCAAACCCAAGGAGGTGAGTGCCAGGGAGTGCTGGGCCATGGGGGAGCCCTCCCTGTGCTGTGGCCAGCAGCTGTGCCGCGTCGTGCGGGACAGCCGGCTTGTCAAAGCACTGGCGGAGCCCCACGAGGCCTTTCCTCCCTTAACAAACCTCCCTCTCTCCTTCTAGCTCCTCGCCAGAAACTCCTTCTATGACCTCTGGAAACCAGAGATCACGCGAGTGGAGCTCCTCAAAGGCGCAAGCTGCAAGTGGGAGGTGCTGGAGCGGCTCTATGCTCATGCCCCAACCCGGGAGGCGCCGAGAGGCCTGGGAGCACTGCAGGAGGAGAGAGTAGAGGACACTGATGAGGAGGAGGAGGATGGGGAAGAGGAGGTGGAGGAAATTAACTCTTTGACCTGGGTCAGACCCAGCCTTTGCAGCCCGGCTGTGAACCAGGAGACGGAGCACGAGAAGGTGCCCTGCTCGCCCCATGTCAGCACTACAGAGGCTGTGAGCGAGGCACCTGGCCACGTGGAGAGCCTTGAGCCAGCAATGCCCAGGGGCAGTGAGCCAGGAGCACCTCCTTTGGCCAACAGCTTTCTGCACGCAGAGGACAGCGTGCCTGTCCCACCAGCAGCAAGTGCAGGAGCAGAACCAGAGGCCTCCCCTGCATCCAGCAACTTCATCCAGCATGCAGGGGAAAATGCTCCTCCGTCTCCATCACTTCCTCCAGAACCTGCACCAGAGGCCTCTCCTTCGGCTGAAAACCCTCGCGATGAGATGAGCAGCAGCCCGTCTCCCAAGGAAACCCTGCTGCAGGAAACAACAACAGCAGCAGCTTCTCCCCCGGCTGCAGGCCCTGCTGCCCAGGTGATCAAGCAGCATCTCCCCTGTCCTCACCATCCCCGGGAGCTGCCGTGGGAGCTGTGTGTGGGGTGCCCAGAGTTACCCCATTTCCTTGGAGCCCCCCTGCCCATGGCATCCCACTGTCACCCCCAGGCATTTATCCTCTGCCATGTCTCCATGGGGAGACGCCGGCTCCTCTCCGTTTCCAAGTGCCAAAGACACAGGGATGAAGTCTGCTCCAGCCCACGTCGCATTCAGCCCTGAGGCCTGGATGCCGAGCGAGGAGGGAAGAGGCAGCCCCAGCAGCAGCCCCCTCCACACCAGGGCACCAGCCCCCTTGTGCCACGCACGCCCCCGGCTGCCTTCCTTTCCCCCTGCCCAGCCCTCTGCTACGGCCCCACAACGAGCCTTGTCCCATTGCCGTGCCAGCCGCAGGTCCCTTCCCTTGGGACATGCAGCCGTGGGCAGCCTCCTCTGATCCAAACCCTTTGCCATTGTGCAACCTGGGGCACTGGGACCCTCAGCAGTGCCAGCTGATGGCTGACGGGTGCGTGTTCTTGCTCTGCCCATGCAGGCGGCCTTGGAGCCCCAAGAGGAGGAGGAGAAGCCCTCCTCCTGCAGCCCCACACCCGACGTTGAGGCAGGTACGTACCCGCATGGAGAGCCCTGCTGGGGACAGTGGCCTGTCCTGGCACAGCCAGCAGCACCAGGCCGGCAGCAGGAAGCGCTCGGGAGTTGCTGTGCCGAGGACAGAACCCCTCGGGAAGCCCTTGGTGGCAGGGACAGGCAGGTGCGGACCTGCACCCTGCAGCCCATTGCCCACAGCTCTGCTTCCCACCACAGGCATCGCTGCCCTCCCAGACGTTGCAGCTCCCCGGCGATGGCGCTCACGGCTCAGGACGGCGCTTCGAGCTCTGCGCAGAGTGTTCTGCTGCTGCTGCATCCCGGGACAGCGAGAGGAGCAGCGAGCGGATGCATGTTCCAGACAGGTCCCCTGAGATGGGGGCTGGAGCAGAGCCGAGAGACAGAGCGACGGATGCTGTGTCCTGGGGGCTACAGAGATGCCGCCCTGTTGTGTCCTATAGCACCCATGTGCCCAGAGAAACCAAACTCGCCAGCATCGCCAGCAGCCATCGCCTGCTTCAAATAAACCCATTTGGTAGCTTTTTCTCCCCGTGTTAGTTGGTGTCAGAAAATCTCCAGGGAGACAAGTGGGGCTGTGGGGCCATAAGGCATGGGGTGACTCCTAACTCCGCACTGGTCTTGGTGGTTGGGGTGGGTAGCCGACCCAGCAAACAGGGCTCCTCGTCACTGATACTGCTGGCACGCATCTGTGCTCTTGACTGGTTCTCAGAATGACCCCAGGGCTCTTGCAAGAGCAGCAGATTAGGTGAAACACCACCCAGGGAGTGTTCCTCAGAGGCAGAATTTTTCAGCATTTCTACTGGGAATCTTGAGAAGAATGGAATCATAGTCACCTTGTGCAGAGTGAGGACAGCTCGTCTGTCTGTCAGCCTTGATTCCAGTGTCATGTTCCCACATCTCTCTGAACTCCACGACAATCATCCTAAATAAGTTCCCCTAAAAGGAACCCAACCCTTCCTAAGAGCAGACAAGTCCAGTTTCAAAACCTCGAATTTCCAACTTCTCTCCCTTTCTCAGGGCACTTGAGGGAGGTCTCCAAGCTCCACTTATACCAAGAACATGCAGAGCTCTTTTTAGCTACCCATATACACTTTCCAAACCATTTTTTCATACTCTCAGTCTTGTAACAGGTGACAGGAAAATACTGGAATTAAAATTAGCACTTGGAGAGTCCTCGGGGTCTCTGAGGGAGGTGCCTGGGCCTGGCAGCTCTCACAGAAACCTCAGGAGACCAGAGCCCATCAGAGCTGCAGAGGGAGGCTGAGCAGAGAGGACAAGGGCACCTGCAATGGCACCAGCTGTCCAGGACTCCATGACCGCATCCCACACCAGTTCTTCTCAGTTCCACCTGAGAGATTACCTCTTCTACTTCACGTACTCCAAGATACATAACTGTATGTATTGCACAGGCCACTTGGGATATCTGGATGCAGATCCTGGCAAGAGCTGAGGAAGCTTCAGGCCTGAACCTCAGTGTCCATCAGGCAGCAGGCTCCAAGCTCCCTTTTGTTGGGGGGACATTCCTTCTGTCTCCTGCTAAAGCATTTGTACCTGTTCTCCAAGGAGAACATGCTTGGACAGAAAGTCACAGACCTCTAATGTCTTTCAGTTCTACCTAGACCATAAAAGCAGATGGACCCATGAAGGAGAGAGACCCAGTTCAGACCCTGTAGGAAAATCTCACAAGGTCCCTCCTGTTGGACAGAAAGGGGAATTACTACAGACAAAGAGCCTGGCAATCACAGATTGTTAATGGTGCTGTTCTCGTTACACCCTGCTCGCTCAGGCACTTGTTCATTTAGCAGCCTAAAAGGTCTTGCTGGACTCCCTGGTCCAATGGTACCTGACCACAAGTTTCTGCTCCTTGTCCACATTCACCAGAGAAGATCATGCTCACAGCGGCACAAATTCATGGTGCTAAGTGCTCCATCTCCCTCCTCTTGGTTAAGGAGCTGCCTTTCTCCAGGGCTGCAGAGCTCCGCAGGTGTCAGCCCCTCCACGGGGCACCCTCAGCAAACCCTCTCGTCCCCGCCGCTGCTGCTGGCCCCTCACTGCTCTGGCAGCAGCGACCTCAGCGCCAGCACCCGCCGTGAGCCTCCTGCTGGCCCAGCAGCTCCTCGGGCAGGGGGACCTCGCTCGCGCACAGCCCAGCGTGGGCTGCTGCCGCCGCGGGCTGCAGGGACACCAGGTTCCTTGGCAGAGCCGCCCCGGCCAGGAAGGGGCTGCTGACGTCACAACCAGCTGCGCGGCCTGGCCTATCAGGGGCTGCGGCAGCAGTGACGTCACCAGCCGACGCCCACGCGTCAGCACAGAGCCAGCCCTGCAGAGAGCAGGGGCCTCCCGGCAGCGTCCCCGCAATGGCCTCCGTGTCCCTGCCCGCTGCTGAGACACCCCTGGCCTCACAGGCAGCGCCTGCTGCTGCCCCGGCAGCTCCGCGCACACAAGGGACCTCCCCGCGTGTCTGCACCAGACCCCGCTGCCGGCCGCGCTGCTGCTGGGACAGGAGCGGCCTCAGAGCCCGTCCCCAGCCATGGGCCAGCGCTGGCCTCGCAGCTGCTCTGCCAGCAGGGACCTCCCAAGGAACTGCCCAGCCAGGCGCCTCTTGCTGGCCTGCCAGGGACTCGGAAAATAGCAGAGTTCACGGTCACCCTCACAGACATGTATGGACCTGCTAATGCCTGGTGCTGTCCAGTCAGGAGCACAGACAATGTGACCCCCCTCCCAAGTAGGAGCAGTGCCATGTGCCTGCTGCTGGCCTTCCAGGCGCTTGCAACGCTGACTTGATCATCATCTGACTAGATGATCTCCAAATGCCCCTTGCAACCAGAGGAAGGTGTCTTCTCTCACTCAAGCCCCCTTGAAGCCTGCCTACCCTCCTGCAGACTGCTGGCAGAGCAGCCCGAGGCCAAAGGTTGCTGCTAGGCAGAACATGCCCTGAAGACCACAAGGGTGCAAAGCAGTTCTGTAGAGAAAGACCTGGGGGTCCAGGTGGACTACAGCCTGGCTATGAGCCAGCAATGTGCCCTTGCCACCAAGAAAGCCAATAGTCTCTTGGGATGCAATAGGAAGACTGTTGCCAGGAGGTCAAGGGAGGGGATCCTGCCTCTCTACTAAGCCCTGAAGAGGTCACCGCTTGAGTCCTTTGTCCAGTGCTGGGCTCCCCAGTACAAGAGGGACATGAAGCTACTGGAGAGAGCCCAGTATATGTCTATCTATGTCTAAAGTTGATCAGGGAGCTAGAGCATCTCTCCTACGAGAAGAAGGTGAGAGACCTGAGCCTGTTTTAGCCTGGAGAAGAGAAGGCTGAGGGGAGATCTTGTCAGGGTGTGCAAATACTTGAAGAGGGGATGCCAAGAGCAGAAGAGGATGACCCAGACTCTTTCCAGTAGTGACCAGTGATGGCACAAAAGGCAAACTGTAGCACAGGACATTCTGCCTGAATTTGAGGAAAAGCATCTTGACGACTGTGAAGGTGACAAAGCACTGGCATGGGTTGCCCAGAAAGATTATGGAGACTCCTTCTCTGCAGATATTCCAGACCTGCCTGGACAGGATCCTGTGCATCGTGCTGTAGGTGACACTGCTTGACCAAAGGGGTTGAACTAGATCTTCCCCAAAGGTCCTTCCAACCTCAACCATTCTGTGATTCTATATAGGGCCTCCACTGAAATATATCAGCTTTTTGAGCTGAAGGGATCTGCCTGTCCCTCAGCTTTATTGTGAGTGGTGCTCTAGTAGGATAGAAGGCATCCAGCTCTTTTGAGATGTTCAAGGAAATCCCTGGCCTGAACTCAGCTGAAGCTCCAGGAGGATGCGGGTATCACACTTGCTCCATCAGAGTAAGCACACACTGGCACATGCCTTGGGACCCCCTTGTTTCTTCCAATGTCACCAGGTATTCTTGTGTGAACAAGTGACTTCATCTGCAGTGATTCCATTAGGAGCTTAGACAAGGAACTCGCAAGCAGATGTCTGTCCTGTGCATGTTTACCTTTCTAAGAGGAACCCCACCTTCCAGGTGTTTGTGGAGTCATGAGAGTTAGCTGAATCCCTCTCCAACCCAAGGGCTTCTGAATAGGCATGTGGTGCTCAGAGTAAGTCACCCGAATCCACATGTGCATCATGTGTCAGGGAGTTCCCTTCTTATCCCTCTCTGGGTATCCTGCATAGATAAGAGATGTGAATTGTGGCTTCCAGAGTGGGACATTCCCAACTTTCATAGTCACCCTCTGATGAAAGAACTTGCAATATTGGAATCAGTCTCCCTTTACTCTTTAGAGATGAAAAATAGATGGTTACTTCAGACTATTTGAGAGAACATTTCCCAGGAGTAGGAAGCACAAAGGATGAAGAAATTCATGAGTTCAACTGCTCCTCTGCTCCTTAGTGGAGCCAGGCTCCTGGGACACAGGGAGCTCATGGCAACCTGTCAGCACTGCCCAGAGACAGCGAGTGCAGGAGCAGCTCCTGTGCCAAGAGCAGCAGGGCTGCGGGCACTGCCTGCTGCTGCAGACAGCAGAGGAGAGAAGGCAGCGAGAGGGGAACGGCAGTGTGGAGTGGGGGGACAGAGCAGAGCTTGTTGTGGGAGCAACCTTCACAGCCCTTGACACGGTGAGTCTCTGGCTGCCGGGCAATGCTGCTGATCTTCCTGGAAGGCTCTTCTGAACTCAATGCATGTAATTACGGATTGAGATTTTAAAAGTCTCTCTCCTAGAGTATCCAGGGTTTAGCAGGAGGAGAAGATGCTTCAGAGCAGGGATTCCCTGCCACACGCTCACAGGGACAGGGCATCCTGCTCCCTTCTCGCAGGGAAGACACAGGGGTGCGAACATGCAGTTTGCACTCAGCTCTGCATGGGCTGTGATTGAGAGCAGCATCCCCCAGACCCAGGGTGCTGTGTGCCCGGGACAGTGACTCTGCAGCCTGCGAGGGGCAGCACTGCCCAGGGTGCTCCCCACAGCGCTGCGGGGGAAGCGCTGCGTGGGGAGACAGACACCCGTGAGGGCAGGTTCATTCTGCTGCTAAGAGACTGCTGCATGGGTGAAGTCTGCTCACAGCTCCAGCTCATACACAGGGCATGTGTGAGGGGTCCTTTACAGGAGCAAGTTCAGAAGGGCTACTTGAAAGGGAAGGAGCTTTCCTTCCTCTCTCTGCTCTTTCAGCCTCCTTAATATTGCAGGGGGAATGAAGGGACAAGTTTTCTGTTGTGACAGGGAACTGGGAGTCCTAGATCTTCATGCTTAGAGATCAGTAGGTCTATGAGAGGCCTCAGCAGGCTGCTTCATGCTCACCTTAGGCTACAGGTAGCATCCATATCATCTTTGTGGACTCACAGGACCTCATGTGATCGACTCCTTAGGATCTGCAACTGCAGAGCTACCCCTGGACATGCCCAGAGGTTTCTGCAGGGCAGAACTGAGCACACAGAGGGTGATACCATATGGGATCTGTGAGCAATGGCAGGGACAGGACACTGGGATAGAGGAAGAGCTGGTGGTAGGAACAGCTGCAGGCAGCGGAGATGGGCAGGGAAGGGGCAGGAGGTGCAGGGCAGGAGCCTCCTCCTCTGCAGCCAGACCTGCAGCAGAGGAGAGGGGCAGCTCTCCTGCCACAGGTCATTGCCTGCCACCCCACCAAAGGGCTAAGAGGGCCTGCCCTGTGACGTCCCCCTCGGAGAGGTGACATACCCAGCTGGTAAAGTTTTCCAGAAGGCCTCTCTGTCCCTCTCCTTGCCTCCTTTGGCAGCACATTTATGGTGTTGCTCCTTGTTTCCCCTCCCATCCATGCTTTTCCTGTTCTAGCCCTCAGCTTTCTGCAGCTGGATGTTTGCAGCTGCAGTTCAGACACTGATGTTACAAGTTGTGGAACAGAGGAGTCTACATGGGAGTGAGGTTTCCCAAGCCCCCTTTTGTCCTGTGGAGCTCCTGGAAATGCAGCCTGTGAGCCTAGGAATTGCACTGTCTCTCCCTTAAGGAGAGCCTGTCTTCAGTGCTAATGCTCCTTTTGCTGTTTCCCTGTGGTGACCTGCAAGGCTGCCACGTGCCCTCCAGAAAGGCTCTGCTGTCTCATGGCCTATCTGTGATATCTGAGCAATGTGTGAGGAAGCTGCCGAGATGCTGAGGGTGTGGAGTTGGTGGTGGGAGGCTGTCCATGAGCAGCTGAAATGAGCCCGGTGTGTCTTTGGCTAGAAGGGGAGTGTGGAGACTCCCTTAGGTGTGTGGAGAAAGGGTGAGAAATTTGGAGATGGGCACTTCGAAACTGCACAGCTCTGCTCTCAGCAGAGCCTGGCCCCCTTAGAGGGCAGAATAACACGATGATCCTCTAGCTCAAGGAGACATGAGTACAGGACAGATGGGAACAAGACTAATAGATAAACAAGATAAACTGCACTAAGATACTCTTACTAAAGGGAGGTAATGGAGGACGGTGTCGGACAACTGAATGACTTCAGGGCTTTCATCTTCAAAAGTTTATCTTAACTTCTCCATAAAGTTTATCTTAACTTCTCCATATGTTCTATTCTTTAGACAGTCCCACATGACTGGAGGGAGCTAATGTCCAACAGCAGCTCCCTCAACGAGTTCCTCCTCCTGCCTTTCACAGACACGCGGGAGCTGCAGCTCTTGCACTTCTCGCTCTTCCTGGCCATCTACCTGGCTGCCCTCCTGGCCAACGGCCTCATCATCACAGCCATAGCCTGCGACCACCGCCTCCACACGCCCATGTACTTCTTCCTTCTCAACCTCTCCCTCCTCGATGTTGGCTCCATCTCCACAACTGTTCCCAAAGCCATGGCCAATTCCCTGTGGAACACCAGGGCCATTTCCTACTCGGAATGTGCTGCACAGATATTTTTCATGGTCTTCTTGTTTGGAGTAGAGTGTTCTCTCCTCACAGTCATGGCCTACGACCGCTACGTTGCCATCTGCAGACCCCTGCACTATGGGACCCTCCTGGGCACCAGGGCTTGTGTCAAAATGGCAGCAATGGCCTGGGCCAGTGGTTTCCTCAATGCTCTCCTGCACACCGGGAATACATTTTCTCTGTCATTCTGCCAAGGCAATGTGGTGGAGCAGTTCTTCTGTGAGATCCCCCAGATCCTCAAGCTCGCCTGCTCAGATTCCTACATCAGGGAAGTTGGGCTTCTTGTTGTTAGTACCTCTTTAGTCTTTGGTTGTTTCATTTTCATTGTGGTGTCCTATGTGCACATCTTCAGAGCTGTGCTGAGGATGCCCTCTGAGAAGGGCCAGTACAAAGTCTTTTCCATGTGCCTCCCACACCTGGCTGTGGTGTCCTTGTTTGTCAGTACTGTATTGTTTGCCCACATGAAGCCCCCCTCCATCTCCTCCCCACTTCTAGATATGGTTGTGTCCATTCTGTACTCGGTGGTGCCTCCAGCCCTGAATCCCCTCATCTACAGCATGAGGAACAAGGAGCTCAAGGAGGCACTGAAGAAACTCATCCAGTGGGTACAAGGTCCATGGTAATAACTGTTTCATTCACTCACCAGGATATCTGGTATCAAGGCTGTATTTTATCCATTTCCTTCTTTTTACTTCTCTCTTTTACACTCATCTGTAAATAATAAATAATAAAATAAAGATACCTAGTTTTTGTCACATCTGCACAGGAATCTTTCATGTAGCACTTATACACAGACCATGATAAAGCAGGAAGCCAGGCTTCCCCCTTCACTAGCAGAGAGGGGGGATTCTCTGAGCTGCTTCTTTGAGCTCCCTTGGATGTGACCAGCGCAGGGAGGAGAGTTTCCCTCTGCAGCGTCTTTTCCAGCACTGACACCAAGGGACCTCTGGGGTACAGAGTCACGGCAGGACAAGGGCAGGTGGACTGAGACCAGGGGTCCAGCGTTCTTTAGGAGATCTCAGCTCTCGTGGCTATGGTTAGAGTGTGATCTCAAATCTCTTTAATATGACAGAAATGGCAACCAAGTGTCACCACAGGTTTCCATGGTTCCATGCAAAGCTCCAACACACAAAAGCTCCAACACACTCTGGATGGCTATGAATTGGATGGTGTGCTGTCACCTGTTCTTTAGAATAATAATAGAAAACTTTAAAAAGATGAAATACTTGTATATAGTTGTTGTCTTCAGCTTTCAGCTGCACTCCTGAAACCTCTCCGATTAGCCATGGAGACTTGAAAGAAATTGCAGGTAGAGTCCTGGTTTATCAGGGCTTTTTGCTTTTTAATGAGCTCCATGCAGTACTTGGAACTGAGTCCATGAATTGCAGCTATTGAAAGGAGATTGAAGAAATCAATGAAGAAGTCAAAGTCAGAAGGAAACCCTAAAGTTTTGTAGAGCATTAATGGATCCCACTGAGGCTGTTAACTACAACAACTCACCAGGGGCTGATTAAAGCTAAAAGATATGATCTTTGTAATAGTTAGGTAGAGAAAATACTCAGGTGGCTCTGATGCTGAATACATCCTTGATGTGTTTTGTCAACGCACATTGGCCAAGCACAGGCAGAGAAACCCTGGAAAGGGAGATCCTTTCCTCCATGTGTTGCCCAAGTCTACTCCTGGCATCAGTGTTTGGGTGAGGGTGTGCAATGCTGAGTGCAGGACAAGCACACAACACCTCCCAGGGTGCCCAGAAGAATAAAGGGGGTAAAGAAGTCTTTTTGATTCCTGGTAGGCCTCCGTGACAGACACAACAGCCATAGTCAAGAGGATAAAGACCTCCATTGTGTTGGGGTCTTGGCAGCGCCCTTGGCCATCTCTACCATGGGTCATCCTAGACCTGCTCCTGTGTCCCTGCAGACTATAGACACCCAATCTGCTTCCCCAGCAAGTTCTCACAACAGCTTCTCCTTCACTTCATTGAGAGCTTTTCCATTCTCAGTGGCTGTTTCTTGAAACACAAAGCCATTGGTGGTGACAGACTCACTCTGGGCGCTCTGTAGCACCACTGCTCCACCCTTCAAGTGATATTTCTTCGTCCTATTGCCCAATCTGAGCTTCCCAAGCTGTATTTTGGGCCTGTTTCCTCTTTTCATGCTGCTTCCCACTACCAAGGAAATCTTTTGGCAGCCCCACAATGTGGGGACGAATATAACCTTGTGTATCACGACAGAATGGAATGTGAGGAACTGAAGTGCCAGGGCCTGAATGACAGGCCCAAGTCGGGGTTGACTTAGAGATGAATACGGCACTGCCTTTGCAGCACACAACACTCGCCTGTAGAACTGCTCATGCCAGCTTGCACGGAGGCTTATTAAACTCTAGGTTTTTTAAGCTCTCGTGCGGCTGTTTTTGACCTTGAAGGGAACCCTCCCATCTGAGGCCTGGGTTCTGACCAGATCCCCATCCTACATGAGAGGGAAAGTATGCCACGTCAGATGTTACCGCTCACAAACCAAATGCAAGTTATCATGATTCGCTGATTTGGCTGTATAAAAGATGGACACTCTTGCCACGATTTTGGAGACCTCACGGATGGATGCACTACGTAAGACCTCCCAGTTGCCGGGAAGGTTCTCCAAATCCTCACCATAAAAGGGACTCCCCAGCCACTGCGGATGTGGATGATGATCACATATGATAGCATATTTAGGCAATTTGTGATGTATCTTTTAATCACTATTCCCTTTCTCATATAGTAATGGTTAGGTGCATTACCTTGCTTATTTTATCTGTTGCTAAAACCAGTGTGTAATAAGCTTATTTTGTTAAATGTACCATTGTAAACTGCCTTAATATTAATAGTGAAATAAGACCATTCTTTCCAATAGGGTCTGCTTTTTTCCATCGCCCCGTGTGCCCCAGAGCTGTGCAGGTGCTCTTCTTTCTCATCATGCTCCTTTGCATGCCCCAAGCCCCCGGCCCTTTTGGCCCTGAGTAGCAAGTGTGCATTACAAGCAGTATGCAAATTATTGCCTGATGACTTTTAAAAGAAGGGAAAGATGCCTCTTCTCTTGCTGCTCTCCAAGATAAAGCAGCCCAGCCTGAACCAGGCAATGCCTGTAACAAGACCAAGGAAGGTAGAGCAAGGTCCTTCCTTGCGCTCAGCTTCTTCTATTCCCAGTTGTCACTTTGACCATGCAGGTGGCAGGTGAAGTTGTCTGAGGTGTGAAACACAGGAATAACACCAGAGGAGGAATTGCCACTTGTGCACTTTGAGATGTGATTGTGACACATGCAATGATGCCGTGTGGCAAACACAGAAGGGGTAAAGGGAAGCAAGCTGACCATCAGGAGGCATGAAAGCAGTGCGAGATGCAGTGCCATAAATGCAGCATTCCAATGTGAGCCCCTTTTTGCATCTATCAGGCGGTGCTCAGAGAGTCTCTGATGTGTGAAGGTCGCTTACCAAGGGCCAGAGCCGCAAGCAGTGTAACTGGAGGGACTCGGTTTCTCCAGTTCATGGAGTTCTGTTAGACGTGGGCACTGAACAGTGCAAGAGAGTCCCCTCAGAGCCCAAGGTTTTGTGGGTGTCCAGTTTGCTGAAGCGAGCTCTACTCAGATCCTCCTCCAGCAAGGGAAAGTCTTCCTTTCTCCATTTCTCCATGGTCTCCAGGGCCTAGGATTCCTGAGGGTCACTCTTAGCATTAAAGCCTGAGGCAAAGTCAGCCTTTTGTGTGTCCTGTCTCACCAGGTCTCTAGGCCCATTTAGCAGCAGGCCCGTATTTTCCCTAGTCCTCCTTTTGTTCCTGCTGTATTGTTGTATTGTATTTTAAATAATTATTTATTGTTATTTTATCAGGAAGGTGAGAGTAAACATTGAGAAATAAATAAATGAAGAGCACATGTTTCATGCCAAGTACATGGGAATGACAAGTGACTGCACACAGGACAGGTTTTGGCACTGACATTGTACCCATTGAGGAAGTTTCCTCGGTGCCTCCTTGAGCTCCTTGTTCCTCATGCTGTAGACAAGGGGGTTCAGTGCTGGAGGCACCACTGAGTACCGAATGGCCAGTATAGAGAGATCCAGACCTGGGAAGGATATGGAGCTGGGAGAGGGGGGAATAAAATGGCTAAGGGTAACATTTCAGTGCCCCTGTGACCAGGGGTAGGAGTCAGACCCAACCAAATGGGTATCACAACCTCTAATCCCTCCGGGGGACTGCAGATGACTGCACAGTCCAGGGTACCTGGACTGCAGAGCATTTCCAAGGGTGCTCGTTGTGTCCACTTGTGCCTATGCATCCTGCCCCTGGTGTTTGATAGATGGTGACCCAGAGGGCTCTCCGTTCTCCCTTCTTTCTAACCTGAGTCCTCACTGCCTCTCCTGAGACTGCAGAGTCCTCTTTTGCCTGCGAATTCCCAGTGCTTTACCTCTAAGAAACTCCATCTTTAAGGACCTCTCCCTTTACGAGGCTCTACTCACAGTCCATCCCAGGCATATGCAGTCCCAGGAGGATCTCTGTGCTCTCCTGACACCTCCAGCTTCCCCTCCATGAGAACAACCATCTGACACTGTGCCTTAATACGTAGTAGAGCTGTGCATGTGTAAATCCATGACCATTCAGCGCCTCCACTATCCTTGGAGTCTGATGGGTGAATTGTCAAACCAGCCCTTGGTCTCTGAAAGATCATTACATAATTCTGAGCTCTGTGCTGCTGAACCCATGGAGAATCCTGTGCAGAAGGCCCTTCAGGGATGCAAGTCCTTGGGCCTATTCTTGACACCAGCTTTAGGGGAAAAGCCCAGCTTTCACGCACTGTACTCGTAGAAATTACTTTATTACAGAGATACTGTTAGGGAGCCAGTCCTTGTCCAGCATTCAACACAAATGAGGGTATCAGGTGAGATAGAACAGACACCGTAAAAAGGGGAAAGAATAAAAGTAGTTGTGTAGGAACAAGATAACAATTATTATCACTAGTAAAAGCCATAATAAAAATAACATGAAGAAACAATGCTCAATCCAGTTACGGGATACAGAAAGAGTCATTTGAAGATGATGTGGAAAAACTACCGCTGCTTAAAAAGGTCCATGAAATCACTTTCCTAATGGCATCCTTGAGCTCCTTGTTCCTCATGCTGTAGATGAGGGGGTTCAGTGCTGGAGGCACCACCGAGTACAGAACAGCCAACACCGGATCCAGAGCTGGGGAGGAGATGGAGGGGGGCTTCAGGTAGGCAAACAGACCAGTGCTGACAAACAGGGAGACCACGGTCAGGTGCGGGAGGCACATGGAAAAGGCTTTGTGACGGCCCTGCTCTGATGGGATCCTCAGCACAGCAGCGAAGATCTGCATGTAGGACACCACAATGAAAGTGAAACACCCAAAGCATAAACAGGCACTAACCACCAGAAGCCCAACTTCTCTGAGGTAGGAGTCTGAGCAGGAGAGCTTGAGGATCTGGGGGATCTCACAGAAGAACTGCTCCACCACATTGCCTTGGCAGAGGGGTAGGAAAAATGTATTCCCGGTGTGCAGGAGAGCATGGAGAAACCCACAGCCCCAGGCAGCTGCTGCCATTTTGACACAAGCTCTGCTGCCCAGCAGGGTACCGTAGTGTAGGGGTCTGCAGATGGCAACGTAGCGGTCATAGGCCATGACTGTGAGGAGAGAATACTCCGCTGATACTGAAAAAAGGAAAAAAAAGACCTGAGCAGCACATTCCATGTATGAAATGCCCCTGATGTTCCACAGAGAATTGTGTATGGATTTGAGGACAGTGCTGGAGATGAAGCCAAGGTCGAGGAGGGAGAGATTGAGGAGGAAGAAGTACATGGGGGTGTGGAGGTGGTGGTCGCAGGCTACAGCTGTGATGATGAGGCCGTTGGCCAGGAGGGCAGCCAGGTAGATGGCCAGGAAGAGCGAGAAGTGCAAGAGCTGCAGCTCCCGCGTGTCTGCGAATCCCAGGAGGAGGAACTCGTTGAGGGAGCTGCTGTTGGACATTTAATCTCGGTTCAGTGCACTCTCCAATGAGGAAAAAGCATCAACAAGTTAAAGTTAGAACAAGCTTCTCTGAATAAAATCCATTCCACTCCTCATGGTACCCCCACATGGGTTCTTTCCTTTACCTTGTTCTGCTCCCTTTCTTGACCTCTGGTTTGTGCTGGGTGAGTGTGCTCTGCCTCTCTGCCTGCTTCCAGGGCAGTCAGTCCTGCTCTACTGGGGGGTATAAATGGAGGTGTCAAATTGACTCATGCATTTGCAGGGGACACCTGGGGATGGGTACTGTGACCTGAGTGAAAGGGATTTGGTGGAGTGAAGGGAAGTGGGAATATTCTCCACTTATTATTGAGACAGAGAGAGAGAAAGAGAGGGAGAGGGAGAGAGACCACACTCATGACAGCTCTGTTTGAGATGGAAGATCACTAGGAGGGATTAATCTAACCCCCCTTCCAGTTTGCTCTCTTCAACAGAGGTGTCTGGACCTGAATCAGTCACAGCAGTTCCCACTCCAGCAAGGAAGAGGAACAGTGCAGTGAAGGCAGGGGCTGAACTGACTCCTTCTCGGCATCTCATTTCCACTAAGCCGGACCCCATCCTCACATCACCTAAATGTCTTCACTGTTGTTTGAGGGAATGCAGTGGGAGAGGGAAGTTACTGCCTGAACTGCAGCTGAATTCCCCTCCTTAGCTACAGAGAGCAAAACCAGATCAGCACAGACAGGTGAAGGACGGAAGAGCAACAGTATGAACCTTCTGGCAAGGGAAAGTAAGGAGCAGCAGACAGAGGAGCACTGAGGAAAGCCTTCAGCTCCCCCAGCTGCACACGTCACCCCCCAGACAGTGACATCTGAGGACAGTCCCTCTCAGTCCCCTTGTCCTGCACTGGGAAAGGACCAGGCTGCAGGAGAGACGCAGCCCCTCTTCTACCAAGGAGGGGGCTCGTGGCCAGCACCCCATGGCCTTGAGGGATGGGAGAGGAGACACGGGGCTTTGCTTAGGGGAAGACGTCTCCGTTGCAGGGACTGACTGGGATGATCCAAATCCCACCTCTCATAGCAATTATGTTTATAGCTCCCTCCCATTTGCTGATTGTATCTCCACTGCTGGAGCTTTTCCTGCTGGCAGATCTTCCTCTGCCCCATGTCTTCTCCCTGTCAGTGTCACAGACACTGTCCCATCTTCTGGACACTCACCCTGCTCTGCAGCAGCCCAGGGACATCTCTGTGTTTGCAGGTGGGGAGGAGAAGGTCAGCCAGACCCTGGTGAGGCCAGAGAAGGTGATGCTGGTGCTGTCTGCAGTCAGAGAGGGGTAAGGGACTTGCTGAGGTTCCCCACAGATCTCTCCATTTAAGGAACTGGGAGTCTCAGTCTCCCGCCCCAACCTGGCATCTCCTTTCCATACACCCCTGGCCCTTAACAAAAAGGATGAAACTGAAAACAGACTCCTGAAAGCTCCTTGTCTTTAACATTAACACTGCCTTGACTGTTCTCTTGGAAAGGCTCCTTCAGAAAATGAGCCTGCCCTGATGGGGGTCTTTCCTCCCACCCAGAGCATCTCCCTGCAGCACCATGGGGATTTCCCCGGGCAGACTGAGTGCTGACCCTTGCAGGGGGCAGAGTCACTGCCCCGGCACACAGCACCCTGGGACACAGGGACATGGCTCTGAATTACAGCCCATACAGACCTGGGTGCATCCCAGCACCGTCCCTGTTAGAGGGCAGTTGTGATGCCCTGTCCCTCTGAACGTGTGGCTGGGAATCCCTGCTCTAACGCAACCTCCTAATTCAAACAGGAGAGACTGGGAGAGACACCCTGACACATCCTATTGATCTGAAGGTGCCAAGTTCAGAAGCTCCCTCCAGGACCCACAGCACTGTTGCCCTGCAGACATAAACTTACCATGTCAAGGGTTGGGAAGATTTCTCCCTGCCCTGAGACTCTCAGCTGTCCTCCCATTCCCTACTGCCTTTCACTTATGAGTGACTCATCCCAGCCTGGTGCCTGCGGGCAGTGCCCTGAGTCTTGGTGCTCCTTTATGAGGAGCTGCTCCTGGGCAGAGCTGTCTCTCTGCAGAGCCTGCCAGGTTGCCATGGGCTCCCACTGTCCCAGGAGCCAGGCCCAGCTCAGGAGCAGGGACCCAACTGAAGACGGGACGTTTTCTGTCCCTTGTGCATTCCCGAGATGGTCACAGGGCTCCAGGGCTGATGGTTCCTGAAAGGTACTGAAAGGTCACCCCTGCCACCTATGGCAAACGTCCACTCACGTCCACAAAATGGTCACTGATGGTCTCTCTGTTAGCCGTGGAGAGAGACTGAGGCATTGCACTTGGTCTCATCAGAGGATGGTTATCTAAGAGAGGTGGACGTGTCCTACTCTACAAGACCCTGCTCCCATCTCATAAGCAGACAGAACACATGCACAGGGGCAAGAACAGCACAAGTCCATTTCCTCATGCTTCAGGACCTAATCTGGAGGAGTACAGCAGGACACCTAATGCCAGCACATCTAACACTCCACAGTCTCAGAAAAGGATTCTGTTTGCCCAACTTTTGGGGTCCAGAAAACAGCTATGTGCATGAGAGTTCCTTGTCCAAGCTCCCATTGTAGTCAGTGGAGATGGTGGCAGGGAGTCAGCTATACACACACGCTCACCCCTTTGGACTTCAGAAGGGACAAAGGTTGGTCCAAGACTCTCCTGCATCAGCCAGGTGGAGAATCTTCTTGGCCATCTGACATCTCAGTGCCTACGACCCTCTAGAGCTCCACTCGCTCAGACCTCTGCAGAACCAGACATTGCAAAGACCTTGCATAATTCACTGCAGACCATTGATTTCATGAAATGACAACAGGTCTACTAGGCCATGTCAAGTGCATGGGGTGTCCAGCACAGCCACCACGTTCCTAGCACATTCAAAAGGAAAACAAGAGAAAAATCAGACCTTTCAGAAATGGTTGGTGGGCAAGCACCCTAGGACACCTTGGTTTTCACACCTGCTCCCCAAAACTGATTCCCACCGCTGCCTTCACGCAAAGACCCCCTTGGAGAGGGATAACAGCTCCCCTCCTCTGGGTAGCCATGCTACCACTAATGCAGCCCCATAAGTGTCTGGCCTTATTCACATGAACATGCACCACTGGCTCATATGGCATCCCTTGTAACATGCAGGCCCTTCTCTTCAGGCCAGTTCCCAGTTCCTCATGTTCTGCTCTGTCTTCATAGACAAGGTTATATTCTTCCCCACATTGTGGGGCTGCCAGGAGATTTCCTTGGTAGTGGGAAGCCGCATGAAAAAATTAAATATCCTGGAAAATCCCCATCTTGGGAATGTCAGACTGTGCATTAGAATGAGGAAATGTCACTTGAAGGCTGGTGCTGTGGTGCAACAGGCCACCCACCAGGACGCAAGGATCATCCCTTGGCTTTGTGTTACAAGGAACAGCTAGTGGGGATGGAGAGACATTAGTGAAGGGAAGGAGATCCCGTGTGAGAGCAAAGTGAGGAAGCAGGCTGGGCGTTTATAGGCTGCATGGGCACAGCCGCAGGTTTGAACCAGCATAGGACAGACCGTGGTGGATACAGCGAAAGGCACTGCCAAAGCTCAAACACCCCAAATAAGGTTGGCATCCTATTGACTATGACTGTTGTCAGCTCAGGCACTGTATGGACACTCTTCCCTCTGCCTCCCCAGCCCTGACATTTCTCTCATCAGCCACCTGGGACTTCCATCACTCCTGTTAGAAGCTTCCCTATTCCTCTGATGTCTGAAACTGAAGGTTACAGCTCATCTGCCCCAACTCTCAACTGCTTTCCTTAGAGAACTAGCTCCAAATAGGCCCAGGATTTTTCTCAATTACAAAGAAACAGAAATAAAGCATGAAATAATTCCATAAATAAGATTTATGCCCTTTGATTGTAGGCTAAGTCCACGATGTCAACAATGAGGCCCCCTGGCCACAAGGGAAAGCCTTACTGAAAAGACTGAGCAAGCTTTAAGCTCTCTGAAGTGCAAACCAGTGGCTGGGGCTCTGAGTGAACAGAGTAAAAGGAGTCCCAATACTGTGGCTTTACAACGGCCAGCTCGTGTCCTGTAAAGATGGTGTTAGAAACTGTCAGTTTAAGCAGGACACACAGGAATGAGAGAGCCACACATCTCCTGGGTCATGATGTGGGCCATGCTCCTTTTGGAGATCCCAGACCTGCCTCAGCTTTTCCACAAAAGTAGGAAAAATCCTCTGATGCTATTTCCTAGAGAGGAGAGATTTTTCTGGCTGCTCAGAGCAACCCAAGCAGGAGCTGAGGATGTCATAGGAAACCCAACCCACCAACACCGAAAGCACTGGGCCTTCCTGAACCCTCAGGCCAGGAGCAGGAGGGGACAGGGGAAATAGCTACGTCCCAGACTTCCTCCATCAGGCCTTCAGCTCCACAACTTGTCGTGGCTTCAAGGGAGCTCCCTAACCAATACTTCTTATGATCCTGGTGGACAGAGCAGACTGAGCAGACACAGAGAAGACAGGGGAGAGAAGGGCGAGAGAACTCAGGGTGTAGAGTGGGGCTCACTGTGCCGTAGAAAAGATGCTAGAAGCTGAATAAGCAACCCAAAGAAATGAGTAAAGGTCATGTTTTCCTTGGTAGTGGCTTGGAATGCCACATCTCTGACAGGATTCAAGGCAGATGAGTTGTCTCTTCTGCAAGATTTGCCCCAGGACTACACAAAACGTCTAGCAGGGATGTTGGCTCTAGGGGTGCTCACAAGCTTTGGCAGTTGGGGAGAGGTGAGATGGTCACCCCATGAGTTTCTGAACAAGACAAAATGCAGCTCCTGAGGCCGGCAGTGCCTTACAGGCTCCATACGGGAGTCCGCACAGCAGCACCGCAGTGTGGGGGCCTGTCCTGAGGCACCGGGGTCAAAGTGGGAGAGATTCAGAGTGCCAGGGCTCTAGAGATCCCAAAGAGAGGCAGGGTGCCAGGAACTGAACCCAGGGGAAAAACACTACCTGCAGGTGTCATGGAATATGTCGAGAACTAACTACGGTACAAGATGAGAAAACGCTTTCCTCAGGGTCAGAGGAAGGAAAGCTGGGCAAAATTAATGGGGATCTGGAGGAACTTGCCCAGATTTTCTGCCCAGCCAGACCCATGGTTTTGGAGTCGACCAGAAATTACAGGCCCATCTCATGCCCTCTGCAAGGAAGGAAGGAAGACGTGTTAAGGGCATGTTTGCTCTTTATTGACACATCATCTCCATCTCAAACACCACAGACCAAGAAACCTTGCTGAAGACTTTTAAAGCAAAGACCCTGTAGAGCCTGTCTCAGGAGAGCAGATTCCCTGAGCCTGTATTAGGGGATTTCTGAGGATGAAGATCTGAGAATCTCTCTGCATTCCTATCCCACACTTTGTAAAGAAAAAGATTTGTTCTTAACATCTGAGAAGAATTTCCCATTGTCCATATTTTCCCTGCTGCCTTCCATGCAATTAGCGTGCCCCTCCAAGAAAATCCTGCTGCTCTGTGCCCTCCACAAGGTACTAGTGCACAGCATGAAGATCCAGCCTCTCCTTATCTGTCCCACACTCCAGCATGTACCCTGACCAACTTGGTGTCCCTGTGCTGAACCCCCTCCCATTTGTTCATTTCTTTGCAGAACTGGAGAGCCCAAATGGGATCTGGTATACAGGCATGGTCTCCACTGTTTCAAAAAGAGGAGCAGCACATGTCTGTGGCCCCACTGGCTGTGCTCTCCCAAATACAAACCCATGAGGGAGGCCAAACTATGGCACAGGGACTCAAAGAGGTTCTCAAATCTTCTGTCCTCAGACATAATCAAAACTTCACTGGAAAAGGCCCAATGACAACACCTGCCCTGGGACCTGCCTTCAGCAGGGTATTGGATTCCTACCTCCAGCTGTCTCCCCCATTGCAGGCTCAAAGAATCTGCTATTCTGACACTCTTTCTAAAGAAGGGACCTGTGGATTTGGAGCTGTCAGCTCAATGGCTGGCCAAGGTCAGGGGTCTCAGAGACACCCATATCTCTGAGGGATTGGAATGGATTAGGGCCTGGGATGGAAAGATGAAATGAGGGCTCTGGGACTCCCCTCGGTGACTACTAAGGCACTGAGATGAGTTGTGGGTGCCCTTGGCCACCACCAGGACATACCTCTGGGAGTCCCCATGGCAACCGCCAGGGCTTTGTGATGGCAGTGGCATCATGTCCCCAGGGCCATTGTGATGGGGCAGTGCCCATGGCGACCAAGTCTGTGCTGGGCTAGAGCACCACCTTCAGGGTCACACTGAGGAGAGAAGCTCCAGCAAAAGGAGCAGCTCCCATTTGTTCCCAGAGCAGCAATCCAGAGCAAGTGCCCTGGAGATGGAGAAGGAGAGGCAGGCGAACGTCTGCTCCCAGCCCAGCAACGGGCATCCTGTGAGGTGCAAGCGCACAAGGAAGGTGAGTGGTCGGGCAGGAGGCAGAGGCTGGCAGCAGGGATGGGAGCACAAGGATGGAGAGCACAAGGATGGTGGGGCAAGCCAGCCAGGCATGACCTTCTCTGGCCAGAGGCTACTTATTGCTGGCTGTGGCGATGTTCTCCAACACCAAGCACCACGCCTGGGATGCTGCAAGGCCTGTATGGATCCTGGGAGCCCTGTGTGGAGGGTCAGAGACCCTCTCTGGGCCAGGGGCAGCTGGGTCCTCCTCCACCATGAGCTTCCTTTCGACGTGGGGCTGGAGTTTCCTGCACCTCTGGGGCTGTTTGTACCTTAGCTAATGGGGAAAAGGAGAGGGCGTCCCTCGGATGGGGAATTAGGATAAAGGGAGGCTGCAGCCTCCAGCAATTGGAGAGACCCCACAGTCTCACAGACTCACCCTTCATTCGAATAAAGTTTTAGGACTCCTCTGTCTCCTTTGTGGACATTCAGTTCTTGACAGCAAGATTTTCCGCACAGGCCGAACCTTCTGTCACTCATCTCCACATTTGCCTCCCTCTTTCTCCTTTCCATCCTCTAAGAGGATTTGATACAGCTCCTTTGGAGTCTAGTCTGTTGAAAGGAACTTCCATTATTTGGAAATGGCATGCAGCCCCACAACACAGCTGCTCATACACCCTTTCCTGTCACTACACTGAGGGATAAAAGCAAATTAAATGAAGTTCTGATATTTAGGTTTTTTCTTCAACTGCCTTTAAAACATTTTCTCCAGCAAGAAAAGGAAAGCACAAAACATTCCCTCATCACCAAAACTCATTGCTGGGCACTGACAACTCACCAAAATACCAGAGTGGCCAGAAGTGGATGTTGTAGTACGAGTTTGGATATTTTCCAGTCCTGATAAGGAAAAATAAAAGACAAAAACAAAAGAAAAAAAACAAAAGATCCTCACTCAGCACCAGACTTAGGAGAACAGCAAGAATCAAAAACAATCTGGAAAAAAGGACTTCGACTTGAGGACCTCCAGGTCCTGATTCACGGGCGGTGAGCAGTACTTTTTGCCAGCAATACTCTCTTGCAAACCCTGTGATACCCATTAATACCTCAGTAAGGCATTAATACCCCATTAATACTCCCCAATAAAACTGGTTAATACCCCATTACAACCCTCAAGGACACCTTGATACCCATTAATACTTCAGTAAGGCATTAATACCCCCAGATTAAAGGGGTTAATACCCCGTTATAACCCTCGAGGACACTTTGATTCCCATTAATACTCCACTAATTCCTGGGCCCCTTCCCGGACGCCTGGGCCCTCCTCGGACGCCTGGGCCCTTCCCGGATGCCTGGGCCCTTCCCGGACGCCTGGGCCCCCCAACTCAGCTTCACCCAAAGCCACTTGTGGGGCAGGACGAGGGGCCCAGGCGTCCGGGCCGTCATGTCGCATCCAACGGCGCCATTAAAACTTTGTCTGGAAGTTCCCGCCCTCCTGTCCTTGTCCTGCCCCGCTGCCTCCTGCCCCCTCTGCACCTCCACGTCCCCCCTTGGCGCCCCCACAAATTACACACGACAGACCCAACATTGGGACTTTTCCTTAGCCTCGGCCCCCGCAAGCCTCCTTCCATCACCAATGGCTTAAAAACACTGTGGGTACCTCTTTTCTGAATAGGAACCTGTCAAAGTAACTTCACCGAAATAATAGTACCATGAGGGAAAAAAGGGGGAAAAATGAAAGAAAAAGCTAAAAAGGAGGGGGAAATGGAATAAAAGGCTGAAAATTAGAGGGAGAAGGAAAGAGAAAAGCTGAAAGAGGGGGAGAATGAATGAAAAAGAGGAAAAATGAAGGAAAAAACAAAAAGAGGGAAAAAACATGATAAATTATTTAAGGGGGAACAAAAGAAAAAACTAAAAGAGAGGGGAAAAGAAAAAGGTAAAAGGGGGCGAAGAATGAAGGAAAAAATGAGAGGCAGAAGAAAGGATACAGCTAAAAAGGAGAAAAGCAAAGAAAAAAATCCAAAAAGGGAGAAATAGGGAAACAAAGGATAAAAGGAGTGATAACAAAAGAAAAAAAGATAAAAGAGGGAGCTGGAAATGAAAGGGGAAAGAAAGCCTCGAAAAGGTGAAAACAAAAAAGACAACAATGCAAAAAAAATGGAAATAAAAATGAAAATAAGCAAAAAGGGAGGGAAAATATGAAAAAACAGAAGCTAAACTGTGATACACGGGACGGGGCTCTGCGGCACAAGGAGGACCAGCCACCAAGGTGCCCTCCAGGTCCAGCCCGGGGCTTCACAGCTTGGGACACTCCCCCAATGACACAGGCTGAGCAAGATCATAGAATCACAGAATCACAGAATGCTGAAAGCTGGAAGGGACCTCTAGGGATCATCCAGTCCAACCCCTGCACACGCAGGGTCACCTAAAGCACGTGGCACAGAAGTCTCCGTGGAGGGTGAGGCCTTGGGGAGCTGCTTCCCCAGGGGTCAGGTGCCCACAGTCCTTGGTCCTACCCCCCTGCCCCTCTCCCTGCTCCACACCAGCCCTGGGCTCTGCAGTCTAAAAATGGGGGCTGAGGACCCCTCGAGGGCTGGGACTGGGGCATCTTGGAGGGTTTGCGTACCAGAGCAGCTCCTCAGCAAGCCGGCAGAGACAGCGTGTGCAGTTCTGTGAGGGAAACTATGGGGCACCTCAGCTCTTTGCCCCATGGTGACAAAAGGGAGGAGACCAAGCTGAGAGATGGAGATATTTTCCTACTTTTATGTCCTCAGTGAACTCTGGCATCTTCTCAAGTTCTGGGATGTTGGGAAATTCTTGGATCAGGCCAAGGACAAAATCCTGGAAAAGTGACTCTCCTCCAAAGCTTCCCAAGGACTCCCTCTTGCCCCACAGTTCCTCAGCAGCAGCAACATCAGGAGGAGGGACAGCGGCCCCACACGCTGACACCCGTCACTTGGGCCATCTCCAGAAGGCTGATGCCTTCACCTTGTCTTTTGCCTCTGCAGGGTGTGCTGATTACGGGGCTTGGCACCTTCTGTGTGGTGCAAGAGCCACTGTGGCTGGGGCCAGAAAAAGTGCTGATGGTCCAAAGACCCATCTTCAAGCTGGCCACGAACCCAGCCTGGCAACAGTGGCTGAAACGCCCCAAGGTGACTGTTCCCGGTGAGTTGGCAGCACTGGGCCACCCTCCATTTCCCTTGTCCCCTCTGGTGGGCAGTGGGTGGGTGCTCCTCTACAGGATGGGGTTGCAAAGATGGCACCGTAAAGATGGGCGCTCTTCCCTCACACCTGGCTCCAGCCACCCGCTTTGCTGCAGCGCTGACCCTGCTCCTCTTCCCTGCAGAGAACATCAAGGTCGAGCCCTTGGACTTCAGGCAGGTATTCAGGGGGTATTGATTGTAAACCCAAAGATTTTACTCTCGCTGTTGCGAGGCTTTTAAAAATTAAGGTTATAGACCAACCGGTGGATATTCTCCACCCAGAAGTGTGGGACAAATGTACCAAGGTGTTAGTCGAGGAGACGATGTCTTCGGGTTGTGGGAAAAACCTTAAGGCTTGGGGAAAAGTTGTACAGGTGTTGCAGAAAAGCTATACAAGAGCAGGGGACTGTTGGTCACCCCGAAAATGGGAGTCGGGGCAGCCGCACAGACTTTGCACCCCCCATATGATGGCAATTCTGCTGAGCCTAAAGATCTGCAAGAGGGTGATACATCCCCTCAATCCCCGAACCCCGTCCCGCTTACAGAGGAGCAAAAACAGCCAAAATCTGTTTGGGGCGAGCTAGCCAAGGAAGCTAGGAACATTGAAAAGAAGTCAGAGCTTGGGGACGTCTGGGTCAGACCACCACCCTATGCCCCCCAAAATGGCGCTGAGCCACAAGGGGAAGGTCGGGGCGAGGATGCCCCCGGCGGGAACAGACGGGAACCGTTAGATAAACAAGAGGGGGAGGAGAACAAGGAGGAGAAAGGTGGTTCGGGTGACCGGCCAGGTGAGGGAGGCCCGAGTGAGGCGCTGAGAACCGATCAGAGCGGCCATTTCACAAAACGCCTCTGTGAGTAGGAGGGGGGCGAGCCAAGGAGGGGGGAACAGCCCGCCCGCAACGGAAGTGGGCGGGACGGAAGTAGGCGGGGCCGGAGCCCAACGAGAAAGTACCGGAGCCCGGAAGTGACCAGTCAGTCGAGTTCCGACTCCGGATCAGACACTAGTGAGGACGAGTGGGTCACAACTGATTCAAACTTAAGGGAGGAGGAAATGAAGGTAAACAGAGCTAAGAGCCAAAATATTCCCATCCGAATTAAAGAAAAACCGCGAAGGGGAGGAACCCCTCTCACGGACTGGAAGGAAATAAAGATCGCGTGTGCCGACTGGGCCCCATCAGCCGCGCTAGCGTTCCCGGTCCAGGTGACGGAGGGGGGACAGAGGGTCCACTCACCGATAAAATCTGAGGACGTACAAGCGATTGTTAAAGCAATTGCAGATAAAGGGATTAATTCTGCCATGGTCTCGACCCTCATAGATGGTATCTTCGGGGGGGACGATCTGCTCCCGTTCGATATAAAACAAACTTGTAGGCTGATCTTTGATGGAGCAGGGATGATCGTTTTCAAACAAGAATGGGAAGACAACTGTACAAAGTGTTTAGCCCAAGTAACTGGGGCAGATCATCCATTACACGGCTCCAGCCTGCAGCGGTTAATGGGTGCAGATCCAACAATGATCACCCCCCAGGCGCAGGCCCATGGCCTGCGGGCCCATGAAGTTATGACAACTACTCGTGCGGCCAGAGAAGCCATTCGCACAGCCTGTAGAGTTGTTGCCAGACCATCGCCATGGTCCTCAATAAAGCAAAGTGAAAGTGAGAGCTTTACAAGATTTGTAGATCGTCTCCAAGCAGCGGTCGACTCTTCGTCCCTGCCCACGGAGACAAAAGGCCCGGTCGTAGCGGAATGTTTACGCCAACAATGCAATTCGGCAACCAAAGAAATCCTGCGATCATTGCCGGCGGGGTCAAGTATGGCACACATGATTAAGCATGTTGCAAAGGAAGAGCATCTGACCCCAATTCAGGTGTCTGTTCACACCGCAATAGCCAACGTAATGGCAGGTTCTAAATGTGGCCAGGCAGGCCACGTTGCAGTAAACTGCCCTTGGCTGGGGGACTCGCTGGCAGCGCTCCCCCCACACCAAGATCGACCCAAATGTCACTGTCAGGAAAGATGGCAGAGTCAAGTGGTGCCTGCTTAAGTCTATTAAACCAGACCTTCAAATTAAAACTAATGAAAATTGTGAGTTTCTGTTCACAGGACCGGATCATCGGACGCCCCGGTGACAGGCGTCCCGC
Source organism: Tinamus guttatus (assembly GCF_059628265.1). Lineage (NCBI taxonomy): Eukaryota > Metazoa > Chordata > Aves > Tinamiformes > Tinamidae > Tinamus > Tinamus guttatus. Next base: position 41,247 of record NW_028288939.1, on the reverse strand, counting down.
CCGAGCCTGTGAGTTCCACGCCAACCGAATCCAGAAAACAACAAAACAGCCTTCGCAAGAGGGGGCCGCGATGCCTTTGCGTGATCTAAATTTTGGAGCTTGTCACTATAGGACAGGTAGAGTCACACCAGCTCTTTAAATGGGTACTTGAACAGATCGAACAATCTCGAGTAATTAGTACAAAAATAACTACAGGGCCACCAATTTTCAGTGCTACGCCTTGCCAGCTAGCACCCATTGAACCCTGTTCCAAACGCAGCTGGTACGAAAATTTGTTCACCGGTTCACCGTGGTTAACCACCCTGATATCCACCTTGATAGGGCCGATCACAATGATCATGATGACACTGATCTTTGGACCCTGTATATTGAATAAGCTCATGCCGTTTGTCAAGAGTCGGCTAGAGAAGGTTAACATCATGTTAGTGGAACGCCGACAACTGCTTTAAGAATATATCCACTCAGTATTATCCCCACGTTATCCCAAGGTACACCCTATTCCTACACCCTGGTATTACCTGTCATCCCCTACCTTCTACGTGCCTTCTTCTTTGTGCCTTATGTTTTTATGTCAAGTTTATGATATATAATTTTAAGATTGTTATAAACTATAAGAATAGAATAAGATAGTAATAAGAATAAGATAATAATAAGAATAAGTAATTAGAATAAGATAAGAATAAGTAAGAATAAGATAGTTATATTTTAGCTAGTTTTGTTATGCATAGGGAGGGGGGAAATGTTGCAGATGATAGTTAGGGTCCGGCAGCCGGAAGATATCGCGCTGTACGGAAAGAAAAGGCCCCTAATAGCCGATAGCGTTTAGTTTATGGTGTAAGCAGACGGATGTGACTTTGTAGCCCTTAGCTATATAACACCTTGTTACCCATCAATAAAGGCCATTTGCCCTCCACCACATTGGTGTTAGCGAGCTGATGGCCCGAGCGGCCTGGGGGTGGTCGCCGTGCCGTTCCTGAACCAGGTCGCCACGCCGCTTGAACGGCAGCACTCCTGGGAGCTGCTCTGCAGGAAGGCTCTGCAGCCTGCGCTCCAAAGGCCCAGGAGCGCCTCTGTCTTGGAGCCCACACGCAGCAGGCAGCAACTCAGGGAATTTCAACTGAGCTGCTGAACTTGCCGTGTGAGGTCAAGATCCCTTTGGAGCCAAGCTGCAGCCTTGTCTTCTACATGACTAAGCTGGGGGAAGAGGTAAAAGCAGTCAAAAAGGCCTAGAAAAGTCCCCTCTTCTTCTTCCTTTCCTTGCCCTGACACAGCGAGCATCCTGCAAGAGGGACATTCCCAGAGCAAAGCAGGGGGACATCCTGCTGTCAGCGGGAGCTGCAGTCGTCAGTGGGACAGGGGCTGGTGCATGCGCTGCGAGGAGGCAGGAGGTGGCAGGAGCAGGAGCCAGGTGGTGTCCAGGAGGTGGGAGAGCAGGATCCAGCACAGCTCTGTGCCCAGGTAGGAGCTTGCAGAGCCAAGGGCAGCCTGGCGTGCGGCCCTGGAGAAGTGTGCAGCGGGGCCCTGCGTGCAGCAGTCAGCAAGGCGGCCAGGGGACGGGGTCCTTCCAGCAGGGCCAGCGATGCTCATGCAGCCCCAAAAGACTCTCTGCAGGGACCAAAAACTTCTTGTGAGCTCTGTCTTTGCAGAGCTGTAAATGCCAGGAGTTCTCTGCTGGGGAAACGGGTCAAGGATCCTTCTAGACACAGCCACGGGACAGGAGCTGTAGAGTTGAGGATTCTCCTACAGTGAAGAGTCTCCCCAAAAGAATAAGCTTTCCTTTGGGTACAATTCCCCCAGGCTTAGAGCTGAGCTATGTGCTGAGCATGGAATCACCCTCAAGCTCAGAGCCTGGAGAGCGCTACCCTATGGGCTGACAAATCTCCAAAGTGTCCTGGTCTCTTCCCTCATCCACCTTACCCTCATCTTGACATGCACAATGTATTTTAAAGCTTCAACAGACATCTAGTCTCTTTGCTCTTGCACATCCATCCTGTCACGTACTGGGCAATGAGTACAAGTGTCTGCAGGACCCCCATTTGTGGGAGTCCTCCAAGCACAAAGCCAACCTGCACAGACTGAGGAGAGGAGGCTACATGAACAAGGATGGCCAAGTGAGTTGTCCATGTGGGTGAGCAGAGGAGTTTCCGTGGGAGGGGGAGGCTGGGAGAGCGCTGGCTGCAGCCGCCCCGTGCGCGTGCAGGGCGCAGGGCTGCTGTGCTGCTGTCCCTGCAGGGGCAGGAGGAGCCCAGCGCTCGCTGCGGGCATTGCGAGCTGCTCTTGCGAGGCTGTGCGGCGCTGCCGCAGCAGCGGGTGCGTGGCCAGGCGGCGCAGCGAGGAGCACGGCTCCGCGCTGGCTGCTGGGAGCCAAGGCCCCCGGCGCTGGGCAGGGCCGCGCGCGCAGGGGAGCAGCTCCCGCGGGGCCAGCGCTCCTCCTGGCAAGGTAGCCTGCGCGGGAGCGCCACGAGCGCCGCCTCCTTGCTGCCCTCATCTCGCCATGGGGCGTCTGCAACCTGCGCGACTGCAGCCAGCACAGGCAGCACCTGGCCGTGCTCAGGAGAGAGCTCGACAAGACACGTGGGCCACAACAAGGAGCTAAAGCTCAGGGTTGACAGGGACGCTTGGCGCTGCAGAGGGCTGGGGCTTCCCTTGTTTTCTCCCAGCAAGGCAGGAGCTGGAGGAGCGGGAAAGGCTGCGCTGGTGGGACAGACCTTGTGGTCTAGAAACGAGTGTGTGGGTCTGTGTTGAGCTGATGCAGGGTGCAGAATTTGGGAATGGGGGGAAAGTCATCCCCAAGCACCCTCTGGGAGTTCTGAGGGAAGCCCTTCTCTCCGGGTGAACCCCTTCTACATCCTGGACAGTGGCCTCTCGGAAAGCATGACAATGCAGGGAGCACCAGGAACAAGATCTTTTTGTTTCTAGTTGCAAACTGAGCTTTCTGCACATTCAGGCTTGGAGAAGGGGCTGACAAGTCCACCATAACAGGCAGAAGTGTCATGGAAGCAGAGCAGACAACACGCAAGGCAGGCAAGAGCAGGGCTAAGGGGTGGCTCCAATCACTCCACCTTCTACATCTCCTCTCTCCAGTTCGTTCACCATTCATTCCTCACGTCCTCCTGGTTTCTGTTGCAGAAGTGCTCCGAGGAGGAATGGCACACTGAAACCTGCACCCCGTGGAGCTGGACTAGCCTGAGATAAGTGCAGGAGCTGGCGGAGAGCAGCTCGAGGGAGTGCTGGAGAGGGTGAAAGAGCTGGAGCCGTCGCTCCATGTGTTCAGGAGGGCTCCCCTGGCGCCATGTGGAGGGTTGCCTGGTAGTGAAGGAAAGGCAGAGCATTCGGAGATTCCTCCTCCACCTGTGCGGGAAGAAATGTTTGGTGGCAGAGGTTGCGCTGCTTACTTTTGGAGGGTTTTCCTCTGCACAAGGGCAACATCCGATGGCACATGGGAGATCTCCTGCTCCATTTCCCCTAGACTTTCCTGTCCTTACACAAGGGTTAGGAATTCATCTCCGTTAGCAACTGATCATTGTAGCCCAGTGCTGGGCAGAGCTGCAGCAGCTGCAGGTCCCTGCTGCTGCTGAGGGCACATTTGTGCCTGCTCTGCCCTCTGCAGCCCTAGGAAGCCACGGCAGGGGCAGCAGTGCAGGAGCCGCACCAAGGCTGCTCTCAGCCACAGCACATGGCACCTGCAAGGTGCGCGGCAGGACAAGAGAAGGAGCCCAGCAGCACCAGGGGCTCCCAGGCCAGCACCAACTCACAAGGGCTCTGCTGAGGACGTGCACACCCGGCCCTGGGCACAAACGCCCTTCTCACTCACTGTGCTAACCAAGGAACACATCTCAACCATGGAAAACAAAACATTCTCGAGTCCATCAGGCTGTAAGGGCAAGAGTGGAGCAGGGAAGAAAGATGAAGGCATTCAAGGCTGCTTGCAGGGGTGGAAGCAGAGCCCCAAGTGGAGTCCGGCCTCTGGGCAGGCAGCCGCCAGCAGCACCATGGGGCTGCGTGAGGAGCCCTCCTTGGCACCCAGCAAGCCCAAGGCCACGCACTGCTCTCTGCCGCCAGGCTCAGCAGTGCCAGGGGGAGTCCAGCACACGCAGACCCTTCCTCACGGCGGCCCCCTGGCCCTTGCCGCTACCCTCCTCCCCCCACGGAGCACTGGAACATCCCAGAGGGGCAGTTATCGCCACGGGAACACGGAAGCTTCCCAGGGCTGCGCCTCACAGTGGCCCCAGTGCTGGCCACGCAGCAGCAAGGCCAGGTGAGCAGCAGGGCCGCGCAGCACCAGGGGCCACCCGTGGTGCCCACAAGATGCAGGGGAGCTGCGGGGCTGCAGGGTAGCCTGGGCGCTGCCTTCCGGGGGAGGGCAGAAAGCCACGGCGCGACACTTGGTGCTTATGGCTGCAAATGTCAACAATTCCATTCCATTGCAGACTCAGGAGAGTGAAAGAAAATGGCTAACACTGAAGTTGAAGAGATGGAGTGGGAGAGCTTGGTGCAGGTACTGTGCGTGCACGCAGAGGCTGTGCGGGGACGGCTGGTGTTTGGCTCTGCGAGAGCAGCCGCAGGGCTGGTGGCAGAGGTGGCAGGGAGCTCTGGCAGGCCTGGGTGCTGGGGCAGAGCTGCGCCAGGGCCAGGAGCGGCCAAGGCCTCAGGGGCTGCTGCCTGAGCCTGGCGCCCTGGCTCTTTGCACCACCTGCCCCGCACATGCAGGGTACACGAGGCCCCGTGCACAGAGCCACATCTGCCACCATGACCTTCCCCTCAAGCTCTCCTGCTCTCTTCCAGGCTGCAAGCACCAAAGGCCTGGGTGGCTGCAAGGACGCGGAGCCTATGGATTGGGAAAACTCCTTCTGTGGCATCCAGGTATTTCTCTTACGGCCATCTGCACCGGGAGATGTGCAGCTAGGCATGGCCCATTCCCGTTTTCCTGCTTTTCACTGCAGGAAGAGGGGCCTCTGGGACCTCCCTGCAAACGCTTCTTTCTCTCTTGCAGACTCCACACAAAGGGGACCATCCTGAGCCCATGGAGTGGCTTAGTTATGGCAGCAGCCAGGTACAGCCCCCACAGCCACTGGATGCCCTTGTCCTTCCTCTTCCCTATGCACCGTCTCCACCAAGGTCTTCTGATCTCTTCCAGATGATGGGGAGCAGCGGCCTGGTCAGCTGCAGCACAGAGGAGCCCATGGACTGGGAGAGCTCCGGCTGCAGCCCCCAGGTATGGTCCCTGCTGCCGGCTGCACGGGCAGAGCTGGGGCTGTGCCCGGCCCCTTGGCGCTGCTCCGCGCTGCCTTTGGGGAGCAGCCGCGCGGGAGCCTGGCCCAGGTGTGCGGGCGCTCTGGCGGGCCGCGGCGCCGGGGCAGAGCTGCACAGGGCGCAGGAGCGCCCAAGGCCTGGGCACCTGCTGCCTCAGCCCCTCTGCCGGCCTCTGGGCTGCGCTGGCCACGCCAAGCCTCTGCCAGGGCACCAATGACGGCAGCGCTGCTGCCAAAGAGCCCGCGCAGCCGCCAAAGAGCCTCTGCTCCACGGGAGCCCCCGAGCCGCTCTTCGGCCCTGCTCACGCCTCCTTTTCCCTTGCAGACCAAGCTCCCCTTCACCCAGGCTGCTACCAGGAAACGCTGGGCATGAGGACTCCAGCCCTGGACTCTTTTCTGGATTTTTTTCTATGTAGCGTCACAGTAGTTTTTGGTTGTTGTTGATATTGTTTATATTGTTTTTGATATTGTTGTTGTTACTGTTATTGATATTGTTGTCGTTATTATTGTTTTTGTTATTCTTTCTTGCTCTTGTTTAAATATATATTCCTGTATCATTGCTCATATGTTGCCAGTTTTTTCCAAGTGAGCTCAGGCACAAAAAACCATCCCCACCGCAGGTGTGTGTGTGGAGCCCTGTGTGCACCAGGGGCATGGGAGCAACAGCAAAAAATTCCTTCCTGGAATTCCATTCGCATGTGGCCCTGGGGAAGAAGCCCCAGCCCCACTGTGGGGCAGCTCTCAACTCTCCGGGTGGCGCACACAACGTGTCCCCGCAGGGCCCAAGCCACAGGCAAAGGGAAGCTGTCGCGCCCCAGGGACACGGGGCCTGGAGATGCAGGGCCGAACTCCACAAGCCCCTGGGGGACACAGGGCCCTGCAGGGCTGGGACACGCTCAGGGACCATGTCACGGGGGGCAGTGTCCCCGGAGGCAGCTGGTGCAGAAATGGGCTGCTGCCAGGAAGGGCCCCGTGCTGGGGACTACGATGGAGGCTGCTCTGTCCCTCTGCCGTCTGCAGGGCCATCTGCCAGTTGCTCATGGTGACAACTCGGTGCCACAAGAGAAGAGGCCTTACGGCCTGACAAAACCCCACCACCGCCCTTCCAACATCACTGCCGTCCTGGGTGCCCACGGAGCCCTCCCAAGTCACACAGTCACACAGGGCTTGACGTTGGAAGGGACCTCTCGAGATCATCTGTCCAACCCCCTCCTGCACAAGCAGGGACTCCTACAGCGCGTTGCACAGGATCACACCCAGGAGGCTTTGGAAGAGCTCCAAAGAAGGAGCCTGCACAACCTCGCTGGACACTCGCTTCCAGTGCTCCGTCACCCTAACTGTCAAAAAGCCCTTCCTCATATGCACATTGAAAGTTTGTAGCAATTTGCATCCATTGTAACTGTGTTGCAATCTACACCCTTTAGCTCTTGGGCTATTGCTGGGCACCACCGAGAAGAGTTTGGCCCTGTCCTTTTTACATCCTCCCCTCAGCTGTTTGTACCTCTTGATAAGTTCCCCTCTCACTCTTGTTTTTTCCAGGATAAACAGGCCCAAATCGCTTACTCTTTCCTCATAAGATAGACGCTCCAGTTCCTTCATCATCTTTGTGGCACTAAGCTGGTCACTCTCTGCAAGTTCCACATCCCTCTTGTCCTGGGCAGCCCACAATATTTCTGCACACAAGAGTCCAGGTGTGGCCTGAGCAGAGCTGAGGAGAGGGGCACGATCAGCCCCCTCCACCTGCTGCCAACACTCCTCCTCGTGAAGGCCAGCATCCCTCTGGCCATCCTTGACACAAGGGCACATTGCTGCCTCCTGCTTGACCTGTTGTCAAGCAGACCTCCCAAACTCCCCTCCACAGAGCTGCTTAAGAGAGATTGCTTGAGAAGTCATTTCTGGAGCCAGGATTTCACCAAAGCACATGTAGAGATGGTAGTCCTTCATTCATGCTGCCCTTCATTCATGTTGCTGCATGCTTCATTCATGCACTCAGGAAGCTGCATGCTTCATTCACACATTTCTTTGTTCATGCTGCACATGTGCACCGGCAAGGGGGATTTATATGTAAATGACTGACAGAACAAAGCCTTCACTCTCTATGAGGAGGGCAGCCTCACAACGCTTGCTTGCTCTGCTTCATTCCCTCCCAACCATTACACCACAATTCTCACACCTTGCTACCAGCATGGTCACCCTGCTCAATCACCTCCCACAAAAGACAGGCCTCACAGCTAAAATCACTAGCCACTGCATGCTTAGCGAAGCCTCCAAACATTGCCCCTGCTTCCTTTCATCCCTACCCAGCACGGGCACCACAGCTGCATTTCCCTTTGCAGCATTTCCCTACTAAAAAGCTGTCCCCAACACCCACACATTCCACATAAAATCTCTGTCAACAATACACTTTTCTCTTCAGGCCTAGAGTAATCCACTTGCCCTACTCAAATACCACCCTCCAACAATACATATGGAATGAGCAAGCAAAAAGGCACACACAGACACTGATGCAGCAAGAACATATGCTGGAGTTTGCATGCACTTTTCAAGGACTTCTCAAATAAGAATCTGGAAAGTCTTACAGAGGCACCCACTGGCAGTGCACAATGCCACTCACTCATGCTGCAGGGAGCAGAGAATCTTACGCAACTTGTCTGCAGATTCTGGAAGGATCACCTTATGAGGATGACCATATCATGGCCGTGTCTTCTTCCACCTAATAGTATAAATGACAGGGCCTAGCACTGATAAGCGGAGCAGGAATCGGGAATGACACCTGACCAACACTTATGGCTGGACCGCCAGAATCCCTCCCTTACCCTTAACCCGGCACCCTGCACTAAAGGAAACTGCTTGCAAGGATGAGAATCCTCTGAACATTCAGGAAGAAATGTCCTAGCATTTACCACGTGCAAGTAGTGCTTCCCTCATGTATGATGCTAGCAATTCTGTGTACGAGATTTGGGAAGGCCTCAGGGCATCCTCAAAATGTGTCAAATTAGATTCTTATACCAAGGACAATTAAAAATCAACCTGCTATTAATCCCTAAGTGTAGGGCCTTCCTTCACCTGACCTGCACACGTGTCCCACAGGATGCCCAAAGGGGAAGAAGCCCCAGCCCCACTGCGGGGCAGCTCTCAACTCTCCGGGTGCCGCACACAATGGGTCCCCTCAGGGCGCAAGCCACAGGCAAAGGGAAGCTGTCGCACCCCAGGGACATGGGGCCTGGAGATGCAGGGCCGAACTCCACGAGCCCCTGGGGGACACAGGGCCCAGCAGGGCTGGGACACGCTCAGGGACCACGTCACGGGGGGCAGTGTCCCCGGAGGCAGCTGGTGCAGAAAGGGGCTGCTGCCAGGAAGGGCCCCGTACTGGGGACCATGATGGAGGCTGCTCTGTCCCTCAGCCCCTTGGGGAACAGGGACTATGGCAGGTCCTAGTGCTCTTGTGATTTCCAGATCATCACTGTAGGCACCATCTGCTTCTCCAGCACAGCAGAAGACCTTTTGCTGAAGCTGTTCAACGTCCTGACTTCCAGGAGACACAGAGTTTGCTCAGGTTAAGTGCTTGGTAGGATTCCGTTGTTTCCTTTCCCCCCTGATGCAGTTAGAGGAGTAGTGAGGACACCTGCAGAACATCTCTCAAGGAGTCAGTGACCAGCAGAGCACACGGTGGCAAGTGTGGCATGTGAATCCACCCACTGAGGCAGGTTCCATCCGGGACATGCAGGCATTTCCTGTTCTGTCAGGAATATCAAGCTGCTTCTTGGGAAGTATCTCCTCAAGCGCTGCACAGCGGACATAAGGAGACAGTTTGAGTCAATTTGAGAGCTCCTCAGGAGACAGTGTGGGGCATCCTGCCTTGGCCTCCTAAAGAAAAGTCAAAACACTTCAGGGTTTCTTGGTCAGTGTAAGGAAAAAAAAATCAGTAAATAAAAATTAAAAAAATGTAGAACTTGTCATGTTACAGAGAACTCCTAGAAAATAATATTTGCATTTTCATGGACTATAAGGAGTTTTCTAAGGGGTAGAGCATACATCATAGAGAGACGTGGCCAGGAAAAATAAGTAAATAAGTAAAGAAAAGAACCAAACTTTTGCAAACGCCAAGGTCATAAGATAGATTGCAATAACCATCTTACACTGGACAAATACCAACGCAGGAGCTCGGGTATCAGTTTCACTCTGAAACAGTGAAGTTCCACATTGCCTGCATGAAGGATATATTCTAGCTTTAAACATTCCAGGATGGCTCAGATTGGAAAGGGCCTTCAGAGACCTTGTTCATCCTCACGCTCTGACAGGGCTACCTCCAGCAGGCGGCCCAAGACCCTGCCCAGACACCTGTTCAGTATTGCCAGGGCTGGAAACTCCACTGCCTTCCTCTGCAGCCTGTTCCTATGCTCAGACACCTTCCTTATTTTCAGAAAAACCTTCCTGTGTTTCAATTTGTGCCCATTACCTTTCATCATTGTCACTGAGCATCACTGAAAAAAATCTGGACCTGTCCTTATCACAGCCTCCCTTTGGATACTTAAGCACATTGATAAAACTCTCCTCCGTCCTCTCTTCTCCAGGCTATGCAGCCCCAGCTCGCTCAGCTACACCTCATATGAGAGAGGCTCCAGTCCTCTAATCGTCTAAGGGGCCCTTAGCTGGACTTACTCCAATAACACCATGTCTCTTCTAGACTGGATCACCCTCCTTCAAACTGCTGCAAGATGCTTTTGTCCAAGAATCAATGCATAAGTTTCACACATAACTCATCATTTCTTAACTGCAAGCAGCTGTAGTTTGGTGAATATCCTAAACACCTCCACCTGCTTCTCAAGAGGGGGCAGCTGCAGTTCAAGGCATCACCTGGCCGGTCCCAGCCCTGCGTTGGGCGCCAGGAATGGGTTAGAGTGACAGCAGCTCCTGGCACTCCTGGCCTGCTTAAGTCGTAGTGTTTTGGTTAGAAATGCTGCTATGGTGGTTAATAACCTGGCTCTTTTAAGCTCAAGGAATGAGGAACTTTGCAAAGAGATTGTTAAGCTCCACAAAAAAACATTTACACCAGGTTTGTTTTCCACTGAAATATCACCAAAACCCTGCAATTGAAATGGGTGGGAAGGAAGGAGTGGCAGCTGCATGCTGGGCTTGGCCTGGCCATGGTGGCGGCAGTTGGTACCAGGCCATGCCCCGGTGCTCCTGCAGAGAGGCGCTGCGCGAGGGCGCCTGCCTTGGCTGGCAGACGGGTGCGTTTGGCCGCACACCTTGCTGCGCTGCTCCAGCAGCCCCACACTGCCCCTTGCAGAGGCTGTGGGGAGCGGGTGCTGCGGCCCCTTGTGGGGACTCTGTTTGGTGAGGGCAGCACATCCCTGTGCTGCCCAAGGACAGCAACGGCTTCCCATGGACGTCCACGTGGACAGGGACACAGGGCTTCTCATCCATGGCTTCAATAGAGATGGGGCTCCTTGGAGCGGAGGCCCTGGAGACCACAGCGCTTGCACAAGAGGCCGGCACGGCGGCTCGCGGAGCGCACCGCAAGCACACGGGCTGCTGGCAGGAGGGCGCTGGGCTGGGGCTGAGGTGTGCGGGGGAAGAGAGGCTACGTGTCCTGGTACCTGCCCGTGCTGCACTTGATCCCCTAACCTAGAGCTAGGCACTCAGCTCTTGGGAGTTTGTTCACTTGCTGGGAAGTTCAACCAAACCTGCTTTCCACCCCTGTATTTGGCTGTTTCCCAAGCTGCTTCCAAAGGGGAGAAAAGACCCCCCCTGCTCTGCACAGGTGCCCAGAGCGCAGTGTCCCTGTCCCCTGCGCCGCGGGGCTGCACTGCCCCAGGGAGCAGCTCCTGTCCTGCGCACCGGCCTCCCTGATGCCGCCGTGAGCAGCACAGGAACAGGCGCACGGCTTAGAGATCCTCCGCTAAAAGCCAAGTGGCCTCTTCACACATGGCCAAACTCTCATGCCATAAATTAACTCTTTGTGTGCCGCTGAACTGCTGTTGGAACCAAAGCAACCAGGGTTTGACACGATCCCAATCCCGTATTCTGAGACTGTGTTTGGGGAAGGGGGAGGCAGAGGGAGAGGAGGGTAAATCCCCTCTGCTCTATAATCCCTGGCCCATTGCCCCGGATAAAACTGGACCCAAACACTCAGCATGCAATCGCATTCCCAGCACCAAAAGAGTCAAAGGAGAGGGTGCCTTGGCTTCAGCAAGCACAGCACAGGTTTCCATACTTGGGAAAGTCAGTCACTTAAAATATATTTACGAAGTTTGGTCTTTACTTAGAAAAAGGTGACACTGGACAAGAAGGGTTCTTGTTTCTGAGCTGGTGATGTCAGAGATGCCAAGAGCATTTCCATTGGAATGAGTGATGCCAAGATCTGGGGACCAGGATGGAGGTTTCTCTGTCCAGCTGCAGCCCCTTGTGGCATGCCAGCAAGCAAGCTTGGCCAGCAGCAAGATGCTCCTCTGGGCTCCAGCACTTTGGTGGCAGGGATTGCGCTGCTTGCTTTTCGAGGTTTTTCTGCTGCGTGAGGAGGATCTCCTGCTCCATCTGCTCCTGGCTTTACCATTCATACCTGAGTGTAAGGAATTCATCTCCGTTAGCAAGTGAGCGTTGTAGCCAAGTGCTGGGCAGAGCTGCAGCAGCTGCAGGTCCCTGCTGCTGCTGAGGGCACATTTGTGCCTGCTCTGCCCTCTGCAGCCCTAGGAAGCCATGGCAGGGGCAGCAGTGCAGGAGCTGCACCAAGGCTGCTCTCAGCCACAGCACATGGCGCCTGCAAGGTGCGCGGCAGGACAAGAGAAGGAGCCCAGCAGCACCAGGGGCTCCCAGGCCACCACCAACTCACAAGGGCTCTGCTGAGGACATGCACACCTGGCCCCAGGGCACAACTGCCCTTTGTGCTCATTGCACTACCAAGGAACACGTCTCGACCATGGAAAACAAAATCTTCTTTAGGAAATAGGGCTGTAAGGGCAGGAGCGGAGCAGGGAAGAAAGAGCAAGGTATTCAAGGCTGCTTGCAGAGGTGTAAGCAGAGCCCCAAGTGGAGCCTGGTCTCTGGGCAGGCAGCCACCAGCAGCACCATGGGGCTGCGTGAGGAGACCTCCTTGGCACCCAGCAATTCCAAGGCCACGCACTGCTCTCTGCCGCCAGGCTCAGCAGTGCCAGGGGGAGTCCAGCACACGCAGACCCTTCCTCACGGCGGCCCCCCCGGCCCCTGCCGCTGCCCTCCTCCCCCCACGGAGCACTGGAACATCCCAGAGGGGCAGTTATCGCCACGGGAACACGGATGCTTCCCAGGGCTGCGCCTCACAGTGGCCCCAGTGCTGGCCACGCAGCAGCAAGGCCAGGTGAGCAGCAGGGCCGCGCAGCACCAGGGGCCACCCGTGGTGCCCACAAGATGCAGGGGAGCTGCAGGGCTCCAGGGTAGCCTGGGCGCTGCCTTCCGGGGGAGGACAGAAAGCCACGGCGCGACACTTGGTGCTTATGGCTGCAAATGTAAACAATTCCATTCCGTTGCAGACTCAGGAGAGTGAAAGAAAATGGCTAACACTGAAGTCGAGGACATGGAGTGGGAAAGCTCAGTGCAGGTACTGTGCGTGCAGGCAGAGGCTGCGTGGGGACGGCTGGCGCTTGGCTCTGCGAGAGCAGCCGCAGGGCTGGTGGCAGAGGTGGCAGGGAGCTCTGGCAGGCCTGGGTCCTGGGGCAGAGCTGTGCCAGGGCCAGGAGCGGCCAAGGCCTCGGGGGCTGCTGCCTGAGCCTGGCGCCCTGGCTCTGTGCACTGCCTGCCCCGCACATGCAGGGTACACAAGGTCCCACGCACAGAGCCAGCGCTGCCACCATGACCATCCCCACAAGCTCTCCTGCTCTCTTCCAGACTGCAAGCACACAAGGCCTGGCTGGCTGCAAGGATGAGGAGCCAATGGAGTGGGAATACTCCAGCTCTGCCCTTCAGGTATTGAACCCTGCAGCCGGCTGCAACGGAAGATTTGGGGTTGAGCCTGGACTCTTCCTACTTACCTGCTTCTCACTGCATAAGGAGAGATCCTGGGTCCAGACACTTCCAGCTCTCGGTCCTGCCCTGCAAACGCCTCCTTCTCTCTTGCAGGCGCCTCATATGGACAGAGGGCCAGCAGGGAATGATCCTGAGCCCATGGAGTGGCTCAGCTATGGCAGCAGCCAGGTACAGTCCTTGCAGCCACTGGATGCCCTTATCCTTGTGCTTCCCCACGCACTGTCACCACCAAGGTCTCTTGCTCTCTTGTAGATGATGGGGAGCAGTGGCCTGGGCAGCTGCAGCCAGGAGGAGCCCATGGATTGGGAGAGCTCCGGCTGCAGCCCCCAGGTATGGTCCCTGCTGCTGGCTGCACGGGCAGAGCTGGGGCTGTGCCCGGCCCCTTGGCGCTGCTCCGCGCTGCCTTTGGGGAGCAGCCGCGCGGGAGCCTGGCCCAGGTGTGCGGGCGCTCTGGCGGGCCGCGGCGCCGGGGCAGAGCTGCACAGGGCGCAGGAGCGCCCAAGGCCTGGGCACCTGCTGCCTCAGCCCCTCTGCCGGCCTCTGGGCTGCGCTGGCCACGCCAAGCCTCTGCCAGGGCACCAATGACGGCAGCGCTGCTGCCAAAGAGCCCGCGCAGCCGCCAAAGAGCCTCTGCTCCACGGGAGCCCCCGAGCCGCTCCTCGGCCCTGCTCACGCCTCCTTTTCCCTTGCAGACCAAGCTCCCCTTCACTCTGGCTGCTGCCAGGAAGCGCTGGGCATGAGGACTCCGGCCATAACCTTTTATTTGGATTTTTCTGAAGAGCCTTTTATACCAGTATTTGTTCTTGTTCATATTGTTGATGTTGTTGTTAGTTTTATTGATATTGGGTTTTTTGTTGTTACTGTTTATTATATTGTTATTTTTATTGTTATTGTTTAAATATATATTCCTGTATCATTGTTTTAGTGTTGCGTCTTTCTTTCCAATCGAGCTCTGGCACAAAAATCATCCCCACTGCAGGTCTGTGTGTGTAGCCCCACGATTTCAGACCCTAGGGACAAGAGAGGGCCAGTATAAAGTCCATCTAGGACTTGCCTTCACACGTGGCCCTGGGGATGCTACACTCCCTTTCCCGTCTTCTTTTACTTCTTTTTCTTTTTTCTATCTCTTATCCTTGTATTTTCCATCTCCTTTGTTATTCCTTTTTGTTCTTTCTCTTCTTTCTCTTCTTTGTTTATTCTGTCTGCTTCTGTTTTTTTCCTGTTTCTGTTTCATTTCTTTCTCTCTCTTTTTTTTTCCTTTCTGTGTCTTTTTCTTTCTCTTTTTCTTTTCCTGTGTCTGTTTCTGTCCGTGCTTCATCATTCTCATCTTCTGGCAGCCTGAGCAGGCAGTGCCCAGAGCGCTGCTCCTCCTGGCACTAGTTCTGTTCCTGGACAAACCTCTCTCTCAGCAGCATCAACAGGTTGCCATGAGCTCACTCTATCCCAGGAGCCTGAGCCAGCTCAGGAGCAGAGGCCCAGCTGTACTCATGAATTTCTCCATCCCTCGTGCTCCTTCCTCCTGGGGAATGTTTACTGGAATGGACTGAAATAATCAGCAGTGATCCCTGTCTAAGCACTAATGGAAGATTGATGCCAGCATTGCAGTTGTTCTCATCAGAGGATGGTTATTTGCAAGAGGTGGGAATGTCCCACTCTGGAAGACCCTATTGGCATCTCTTAGCTGGGCAGGACCCCTAGATGGGGACGAGAAGAGAGCTCATTTTCCCAGAGTTCAGGTATTGACTCAGATGAGCCAGGTTGGGCTTCTCAGGCTGGCCTAGGAGGCCCTGGGCTGGAGGGGAATTCAGATCCTTCCCATGTGCTCTACAAAAGCACCCAGGAGGTGGGATTCTCCCTGTGCAGGCAGAAGGGAGCACAGCAAGGCTGTGTGCAAGCAAGATCCTGCTCTATGCTCCCTTTTAAATATCTGGGGATGGAGGGGGAAAGCCAGCTGCTCACACACAAGCACATGGTGACACTGAAAGCGAGCGAGGTGCTTGAAGGCATGCACCTACTTCCGTCAAGAGTGTGAACTGGGGACCACGTAGGGAGTTGGTGACCTGAAAGGACACCACATGCCCACTGCCACCAGAGCTCCTCGACTAGGCAGCTGAGGCACATGCAGACACTGCAAGCAGTTGATGTCGATCAGTGCAGGCACCTGACTCAGTGACACCAAAACAGGCCCACAGGGACAGGTGGGCTGCCTGGGGTGTCCAGCACAACCCCATGTCTCTAGTAGATACAGCAGGGCACCTATAGGAAAACCAGGACCCTTTGGAGTGGTTTCCTGACAGCGTCCAAACAACTGGATGCCACCACTGCCTTAGGCCAAGTCCTCCTTATGTACAGTCAAGCGTGCTTCAGAAATGGGAGAGGCACATCACCCCAAGGTCTCTGCGCTAGTCGCTGCACCCTTAACACCTTCTATCACTCCCTCCACTGAAACTCTTCACACCCCTAGAGGAAATGAAGAGGAAATGGGCTAAAGGTGACCTCAGGCTGCCAAATCACAGGCTGACCAGATACAGGGACTTCTTCACTAACTTGATGTTATGATGTTATGATGAAGCAGTCCTGACCCACATGCTGATCACTGAGGGATGCCACTAATAGCCAGCTGCCGCTTGGCAGCACTGCACTGCTGATCACTGTTCTCAGTGAGCCTGATACTCCATCCACCTGCTTTATGGTCCACTCTGCAGATCAGTTCACAATTTGACTAGAAGAAGACTATAAGAAACCTTTCCAATGCCCTTGCTAAAGCGAGAGTTCACAAAATCCCCTGCTTTGTCCTTTTGAACACAGGCTTTACTCTTGAGGTGGAAGGCAACCAGGTTGCTCTGGGAAGGGCTAACTTTATTCTTGTATCAGGTTGGTAGACCACATTGCAGGCACCTGGCGGTGACAAGAAGTCAAGAGCGTCCCTCCTCCCTGCTGGCAGATGCCTTCTGAGAGCAAGGGCACACTGGAGATGTGGGGGACCCTGAACCCTTCCACAAGGCTTCACACACGGTCTGTTTTTCTCCTGCTTTGGTTGTTTTCCCCACAGATTCATTTTCACTAGTATTCTTGCACTTTGCCACTTCTTCCCACATTTTTCCCACATTTTCCACTACTTTGATAATTTTCCCACACTTTGACTTTTTTTCCTTCTCTTTCACAATTATTCCCTCCCATGCTTGTGACCATTTTCCCACACTTGTGAAGATTTTCCTACCCTTCCATCTTTTACCCAACCTCTCCTTCTTTTCCCATGTGTTCTCGATATTACTGAGCTCTTGGTGTTCTTGCACTTTCCTTTTTTCCCATCACTTCACACTCTTTCCACTTTTGTAACCATTCCCACACTTTTGACCATATTCCTACACTATCGTTCCTTACCCATGTTTTTCCCTGTTTTCCATGATCTGGACACTTCTCAAAATATTTTTGCACCTCTTCCCGCCATTTCAATTTCTTTTCCAAAGCTTACATTTGCCATCTATTATTTTCCAACTCTTGCGCTCATTTGCCACACTTTTGCACTTTTCCCTATGCTTTTAGTAATTTTTCCATGCTTTCCCTTCTTTCCCTTCCTTTAACTGTTCTCCTACACTTGCCATATTCTTCCCACGCATTTCCCCTTCTAGAACCTTGTTAAAAACCCTGTACATACCAATAAAACCGAAAATGATTTCTTACATATTAAGACGATAGCTAATGTCTCTTAGCTAGGCAGGGCAACTAGATGGGGACAAGAACAATTTCTTTACATTTTGATTGCAATTAATAAATGGTATTAACTCCCTTCTCCACTCTTGCCACTCAGTGCTGCACCCACAGGGCAGGAATTTCGGGGGTGGTAAATGAGTGTGGGCAGAAACAAGCCCATGTTGGGAACCTAAGCACAAGAGTCCCAAGTGTTTTGTCTTTTCCTGGTGGCCGGTTGGGATTGGTGTCACATGGAGCTGGGGGGGTGCAAAACGTGGCTGTTCCCATGTGCTGACCTGATGGTCGAGCAGGTGGCCACGCTGGTGAGGAGAGCCTCAAAGTGGGAGCAACTCGGGGAGGAGGAGGACTCCAAAAAGAGTGAGGAAGTGATGGCCTGGGATGGCAAGGAATAGCCACGGGGTGATGTGGGAAAGAGAAGCTCAGGGAGGGAGCAGTGGGATGCAGGGAGCTCTGCCTTGGGGTGAACCAAGAGGCAATCGAGAGCACAGGGACGAGGACGGGGGTGGCCTCGTGGTGGGTGTCTGCTATGGAGCGCCTGACAAGGGGCAGCCTCTCCAAGGCCTGGGGAGCGCAGAGCTGTGGAGAGGACAACTCGTCCTGCGCCCCAGGGACCTGCTGAGGAGTGGGGAGAGGAGGTGCCTGGTGTCCCCATGGCGACTCCCAGGGCTTTGTGATGGGGGTGGCATCACACCCACAGGCCACTGTGATGGGGCAGTCCCCAAGGTGACCGTGTCCCTGCTGGGGTCTTCACTCTGAGGATTGCGGCGCAACCAGCCGGGAGCAACTCCCCTTGGTGCCCGTGCGAGAGGTCCTCAGAGAGGTTCCTAGACATGGAGAAGGAACAGCAGGGTAATTCCTGCTCCTCATCCACGGAAAGGAATTCCAGTGCACAAGACTGCACGAGTGAGGTGAGTGGTGAGGCTGGAGGGAGAGGTGGGAGGCAGGGCCAGGACCCACATGGGGAGCACGAGGATGGCGAGGAAGGAGCCCTGGGTCACGATAGTGGGGCAGGAGCTCCTCCAGTGAGGGGACTTGTATTCCTGGGCGTGGGAAAAGCAGTCTGACCTACACCCTCCCACTGTACTCAGTGCCAGTGAGGACGCACCTTGAATACTGTATTCAGATTTGGGCATGGGAAAAACGTTGAGGTGCTGGAATATTTCCAAAGGGCAACAAAGTTGGTGAAGGGTCTGGAGCACAGACCTTATGAGGAGCGGCTGAGGGAGCTGGGGTTATTTAGTATGGAGAAGAGAGGCTCAGGGGTGACCTTGTTGCTCTCTACAACTACCTGAAAGGATGGTGCAGTGAGGGGAGGCTGATCTCTAACATACTGATAGGAAAAGAAGAAATGGCTTCAGGTTGCACCAGGAGAGGAACTGGTTAGATACTAGGAAAACTTTCCACATGGGAAGAATTGTAAAGCATTGGAAGAGGCTGCCCAGGGAAGTGGTGGAGTCACTGTTCCTGGCAGTGTTCAAGAAACGTGTAGATGAGGCATGTAGGGATATGTATAGCAGGCGTGGTGCTGAAGGGCTTACAGTTGGCCTTGATGGTTTTGAAAATCTTTCCCAAACATAATGATTCCATGATCTGGATGCCCCAAGGCCCACATGAACCCCATGAGCTCTGTGCTGAGGGCAGAGAGCAGGTACGGGCCAAGCTCAGCCGGATTTTGCTCAGCCAAGAGGTTCCCTTCGACACGACGCTGGGGTTTCCTGTGCTTAGGAGCTGCTCGTACCAACACAAGTGTCCCCATCACGGGCCTCCTTCTCCCCACAGGTGGGCCAGCAGGAGCTGCCCGCAGCAGTGCAGCGCAGACGGACCCCAGCTTCGTCCCACCGAAGGGACTGGCTGTCGCCGCTGCCCAGCCCTCAGGGCTCACGCTGCTCCCAACACGGCATCGCACAGGTACAGAGCTGAGCAGCGGTGACAACCAAGCATCCATCTGGGAAGCATGGAGGGAGGGAAAAGGAAAAGTAACCTGGCCTGTGTGGTGGGCTTCGATTGCAGGTGGTGGAGGACAAGGCCAGTGGTGTCTTCTGCACAGTGCAAGATCTGCATCCCTCCACCGGCCCTGTAAGGAAGAGTTCTTTAGGACCCAGCAGGACACGTCTTGGCAGGGTTCCTGGAAAAGCGGGGACATCAGACGTGCCCAGCTT
Organism: Tinamus guttatus; assembly: GCF_059628265.1. Lineage (NCBI taxonomy): Eukaryota > Metazoa > Chordata > Aves > Tinamiformes > Tinamidae > Tinamus > Tinamus guttatus. Next base: position 22,118 of record NW_028288939.1, on the reverse strand, counting down.
CCCACCTCTCCCAGCCAAGGCAGCTTGGCAGACACAGGGAGGCTTGGAGGACTCTGCAGTGAAACCAGCAGGATCTGCAAGTCACACCAAGCTGCCTGCTCTGGAAACGTCCTGCAGGTCTTCACCCAAAGGCAGGGCCTTTGCCCTGGACAAGGAAGAGGTGGCCAGGAAAGTCCTGGACAGAATGAACATGGCTTTGGAGAGGGTGGCTGCAAATTCCAGCAAAGCTGCTGCCAGGGAATGCTTCCCACCTGTTCCTGGTGCTGGGGTGGCTCTGGACTCAGGGAAGAGAAGGGAAGAGCAGAAGCTCAAGCCATCGCGTCTTGCCCTGCCTCCACTTCAAAGACCCCAGCAAGAAACTAGTGCTCTCATCCAGGTAAATCAAGAGCATGTGCAGTTCCTGCCTCAATCCAGGCCTGAGTCTTCAACATCATCAGTGGGAGAAGGCAGGATATTTCAAGGGGATGATGAGAGGATGAGTCTATCCCTGAAAAGCCAGCAGCTCTTGGGAAGCTCCTCCTTTTTCCTGAGAGCACAGAGCATTCCTCCTGAAGGGCAAGTGCCTGCGATGGAGAATCCTCAAGAAGCAGCGGCCTCTTCTGCCCCAGATGATCCCGAGCAGGGTGCGATGGCAGCTGAAGGTGTTTCGGAGGAGGCTGGACTCAGCAGCTCCTCCATTGCAGTGCTGCCACCCAGCTCTGCACAAGACGTCACTGCCGGGTGCTGCAGTGAAATGGCCCCACTGGAATCCCCATCGCCCTTCTCGCCTGAGCCTGTCAGCCTCGTTCAGAGCGTTGATGGAGAAACCGGCACAGAACTGAGATCTGAGAGCCAGGGGCCTGACCCACATGGCCCCACACCTCCTGCTGTGGGTCTGGAGGAGGCAGGCGTGGGGCTGGGGTCTGCCCCCTTGAGCCATCCTGATGATGCGAGCCCTGGAGCCAGCCAGCAGCCAGCACAGCCTGATGCCTTGGCACACACCATCGATCAAGGCACACAGGCAAGCTCGTGGCTGCTCCAGACCATGCAGTGTGACCAAGGAAGAGCCCCTGCAGCTGAGGAAGGGCCGTATCCCTGCACTCAAGGGGGAGAAAGGGAGGTCAGCAGGGCCGGTACACCAGCTTCCCCAGGCAAGGATGGTGGGACAGGGACACCACGACAAGCACCAGCAGGGCAGGACCCGAAACAACAGCCTGGGGGCATCACCTGCCACGTGCAAGGAAGGCCGCTGCGTGTGCACGAAGACAACACCGCACGGTACCTGGGGGTGCTCAGCGTCAAGACGGAGGCGCTGGAGGAGCTCGACAGGAGCTGCCTGGCCCGCACGGGGCAGAGCTTGGCGCGGATCCGGGAAGTCACTTTCCTGAGGAAGGAGCAGAGCCTGCAGGAGAGCCAGGGCGAGGAAGAGGAGGGCCATGGGGAGCGTTTCTGCCTGTCAGCATCAGGATCCCTCAATGTGAGACCCAAGGAGGTGAGTGCAAGGGAGGGCTGGGCCGGGTGGGAGCCCTCCCAGTGCTGGGGCCGGCCTGGTGCCACGCTGTGACAGACGGGTTGTCCCAGCACTGGCAGAAAATCCCCCAAGAGACCTTTCCTTTTGGGAAAAGAAGCTCCCTTCAAAAATTCTGCCTCTCTTCTCCTAGCTCCTTGCCAGAAACTCCTTCCACAACCTGTGGAAACCAGAGATCACGCAAGTGGAGCTCCTTAAGGATGACAAGGGCAAGTGGGAGGTGCTGGAGCGCCTCTATGCTCATGCCCCCCAGCAGAACATTGAAACATGGAGGAGAGACCTGGAGGAAATAGCAGAGCAGAGTGATGATGAGGAGGATGGTGATGAAGAGCTTCTGCCAGAGGAGGAGTTGGAGGAAAGTAGCTCCTTGGCCTGGATAAGACCCAGCCTCCGCAGCCTGTTTGCGGAAAGGGAGATGGACCTGGAGAAAGTGCCCTGCTTGCGCGACATCAAACAAGGAGAGGCTACCAGTGAGGGACCTGGTGAGGTGGAGAGCCCCTCTGTTGAGCCAGCAATGCCCAGAGGAGCTGAGGAATCTCTGCTGCAGGAAGCAACAGCAGCAGCTTCTCTCCAGGCTGCAGGCCCTGCTCCCCAGGTAAGCATGGAGCATGTCACCTGTCCCCACGACCCAAGGGAGCTCCTATGTGAGCTGTGTGGGGGGAGGTGCAGAGGGCATGCCCAGAGCTGCCCCATCCCAAGGGATCCCCCTGTCCACGGTGCCCCACTGTCACCCCCAGCCATTTGCCCTGTGCGGTCTGCCATGGGGAGATGATGGGTCCTCTCCATTTCCAAGTGCCAAAGGTGCAGGGCTGACATCCCCTCCACCCCTGCACCACGTTCAGCCCTGGGGCCTGGATGCCCAGCGAGGAGGGAAGGGGCAGCCCCAGCAGCAGCCCCCTCCGCACACAGTGCACGAACCCCCTTGTGCCACACACGCCCCCATCTGCCTCTGTTCCCCTGTGCATCACGGCCCCTGCCCAGCCCTGCTGCTGTGGCCCCGCAACGAGCCGTGTCCCATTGCCGTGCCAGCCGCAGGTCCCTTCCCGTGGGACGCACAGCCCCGGGAAGCCTCCCCCAGCCCCGAACCCTTTGACCCTGTGTAACCAGGGGCACCGGTACCCTGATCAGCAGCAGCTGATGGCCGACGGGTGCGTGTTCTTGCTCTGTCCATGCAGGAGGCCTCGGAGCCCCAAGAGGAGAAGTCCTCATCCTCCTGCAGCCCCACGGCAGACACTGAGCCAGGTACGTACCCGAGTGGAGAGCCCTGCTGGGGACGGCGGGTCTCTCTGGAACAGCGAGCGGTACCGGGGCCGGCAGCAGGAAGTGCTCGGGGGCTGCTGTGCTGAGGCCACAGCCCCTTGGGAAGCCCTTGGTGGCAGGGACAGGCAGGTGCAGCCCTGCGCCCGTGCAGCCCGTTGCCCACAGCTCTGCTTCCCACCGCAGGCATCGCCGCCCTCCCGGACATCGCGGCTCCCCGGCGATGGCGCTCGCGGCTCAGGACGGCGCTTTGGGCTCTGAGCAGAGCGTTCTGCTGCTGCTGCATCGCGGGGCAGCGAGAGGAGCGGTGCAGGTGAAAGAGCCCAGAAGGATCCCTGGAGCGGGGCTGGTGCAGAGCGATGGACACTGTGTCCTGGGGGCTACAGAGAGGCTGTTGCGTCGTGCCCCATAGCAGCCATGTGCCCACACAAGCCCTAGGTGGCAACAGCCATTGTCAACTCCAAATAAACCCCTCAGAAGGTTTTTCTCCCCTTGTCAGTTGTTGTCAGAAAATCTCCATGAAAAGACTAGTGGGGCTGTGGGGCCCTAAGGCCATGGGTGACTCCTGACTCCGCACTGGCCTTGGTGGCTGGGGTGGGAAGCAGATCTAGCCAAACAGGGCTGCTCACGACTGACACGGCTGGCACGTGTCCAGGCTTTTGAATGGTTCTCAGAGTGACCCCATGGCTCTTGCAAGAGCAGGAGATGTTTTCAGGTGTGCATTAGCGCCGGCCTGTGGTGTTTCACTGCGAGTGCATGAATCACTCTCCAGTCCTCCTTCCCTGCGCCTCCTGGGTCCCCCCTGCTTCTCCAGGGACTGCCGAGCCCTCCTTTCCCCAGGCATGCCTGCATTTGCTGCGCGGTCTTTGGGGGACTCTACCATGGGCTGCCCCATGTTTGGTGAGACTGCACTCACTGCCATCCCTAGGCATCCCCGGGGTTCCCCTGAGCTCTCCTGGAGCCTCAGGTTCCCTTTCACAAGGATGGGCATCTGTCATCAGCACTGTCACCTGTGCGACAGCCCCAGGCATTCAATTCAGAGACCATTCTGCACCTCCCATGGCAGTGCTCCCAGGGACATGAACCCCGAATGCAGCCCTTGGTCCCTGAAAGACCACGCTGGGCCTCTGACCTCCTCCCTGGAGCCCACAGAGCGCACAGGCAGAGCAGAGGCCCTTTCATGCTGCAATCCCTTGGGTGCATTGGTGTACTGTTGACCCCAGCTTCAGAAGAAAGACACAAACTTAGTGTTTTTCTGGAGGCTAAGTCTGGTGTAAGGCTGCCCATTGCCTTGTCCTGCTTTACTCAGGAAACACATGGAAACACAACCCCACCACCACTCTGTCCGTTCAAAAGTCCAAAGGTGTGTGTGTGTGTGTCCAGCTGCCACCCTCTCTCCATCCCTGTGGATTACGAGCTTAGACAGGAAGCTCCTATGCAGAGAGACATAAAATTTAGTCAAGGGGAAACCTCCTGTGAACTTGCGGAGCACAGAGGAGGGAACTGAACCCCGCTGCATCCCAGGAGCTTCTCCATGGGCATTTGGTGCATGGATTAACTCCCCGTGAAGAGCCCGTGGAGCAGGAGGAAACGAACCAACTTCCTGCTCCTGGGCAGGTGTCCTGTCCTCTTCCGTGGCGGGAGCAGAGGCTTCTGCAGTGGGACATTTCCAGCCCACAGAGGATCGTCCCCTGCTGGCACCAGCCGCAGCGCTGGGCTCCAATGTTACCGATGTTATCGAATATTCATTAATCCGCAGCCAATCAGGTGGCGGCGGCGGGGCCCGGGGGCGGGGCAGGTACTGCTGCTGGCAGGTGGGCGGGGCAGCGGCAGAAGCAGCCAATGAGCGCGCGGCGGGAGGCTGGGGGCGTGGCGGCGCGTGCCGTGGGCGGGGCCAGCGCGTGACGCGGCCGTTGGGCAGCGGCGGCTGCAGGCGGCGGCGGCCCCGGGGCCGCAGCGAGGCGCGCGGCGGGCGGCGGCGGCTGCGGGCGGCGCGAGTCCCGCACGACCGATCCCTGCGCGATCCCTGTGCGGCCAGAGGTGCTCGGGAGCGCGGGAGGCGGCGGCTGGAGGCGGCCCGAGGCGCGAGGGGCCGGCCGGGGCCCCGCGGCCTCACAGCCGGAGGCTGGGGCCGTTGCTGGCTGTTGTGGGCAGCGGCCGTTGGGCTGTGCGGGAGCGCGTGGCAGGTGGCGGAGGAGCGCGCGGCCCCGGCGGGCCGGTCCGGCAGGCGGCGGCCCCGCAGCTGCAGCCGCCCGGCCCAGCCCGGCCTGGCGCGGCCCCCCGGGAGCGGCGGCGCCTGGTGCCAGGGAGCTGCGCGCGGCCGCCATGGGGAAGCGGAGCTCGGCCGGCTGCGTGCCGAGGTGAGCGGCCCCGCGGGTGCCGGCCCCGCTGGGCCCCGCTGGGTGCTGCCGTCCCCGTGGCACCCCCAGAGCCGCCCCCTTGGGGCCGGGTACCCCCCTGCTTTGAGTGCCAGACACCCCGGGTGTCTCTTCCCCCCAGTGCCGCTTCCTGTGGGGGCCGTGTCCCCCCCGCCCTTGAGTGCAGGGTCCCACCAGTCCCCATCTACCCCCACCCCTGGTCCCCGTCACTGTCCACCCTGCCCTGGGGTGCAGGGACCTGCCACTATTGTCCTCCCAGCGTCCCCTCCCCATGTGACACGGCCCCACAAACACACTCGCCTGTCGGCAGACACGGAGAGATGCCTGCGCACAAGTGCGTGTGTGTAAGCGAGCACGGGGACGCGCGTGTGCTCCGGTGTGCACGTGCTCGGACGTGCCCGCGCCCGTGTGTGCGTGTGCGCTGCGCCCGCTCCTGCCAACTCGTGGCAGGGGCCCGTGTGGCCCCGGGGCTGCGCGTGAGCCCGGCCATCCGTGCGCGCGGTGCGTGCGAGCTGGCAAGTGTGTGCGCTGCACACGGGAGATGCACCCCAGGCGTGCGAGTCTTCACGGCCACCCGTGCCTCCTGTGACACGTGTGTGCTCGTCAGCACACTCGCGTCCTGCGTGTGCAGGACACGTGTTCTCATGCATATGGTCACGTCATCCGTGTGTGAGACACGTGAGTGCCTGTGATCACCCTCACGTCACCCGTGTGTGAGACACGCTGGTGCTCGTGCACATGCCCATGACACCTGCTTGCAGCACACACATGTGCTCGTGCGCGCCCTGCCCGGGGTCCCCATCTCTCCTGCTGGGATTATGGGAATGGGCCCAGGCTTCGGGGCCCCGCTCTGTCCGTTGACTGTCCCCCCATCCTCCCCAGGTTCTTCAGAGCCTTCCTGAAGAGGCTGCGGATTGTGCGCAGAGTGGTCAAGAACCCTGACGCCACCACTGCCGAACCCCAGGTGAGACCCAAGGGGGTCCTGTTGGTGGGAGAGCCGGGACCGAAGGGTTCCTACCCCCGGGGGGGACACCAGGGTATCTGGGGGGCTCAAAGAGGTCTGTGGGGAAGGTGCCGAAGGGGCCCCTGGCACTTGAGGTCTGGGGGGTCCCATCGCTGTCGCAGGGCAGAGCTGGTGGGAGGGGGTACCAATGGGATGGATCGTCGGGGCTTTTGGTGAGGGTCCCAGAGCACTGCGGGGTCCAAAGGGCACAAGGGTCCTGTCCTGGGGTGCAGGCAGGGCTTGGGAAATGGTTCCAGGGGCTTCCCAAGACGCCCTATGGTGCAAGAGGGGGATTCCGAGGGGCCTGGAGGGGCCCAGGGGTGCCCCAGGCTGCAGGCAGGAGGGTCCCAAGGGGATTCCAAGGGTGCAACGTGGGTGTCACAAGGAGTTGGGGGGATGGTGTCCCGTGGGTGCCCCAGGGTACCACATGGGGGTTTAAAAGGGCCTGGGGAGATCCCAGGGTGCAACAAGGGTGTCCCAAGTGGTCTGGGGTGGGAGTGGGGGTTCAGTGGTTCCCTATGGTGCAACGGGGGGGTCCCAAAGGGTCCAAAGGGACCACGGGTCCTCCAGGGTGCACACAGGGGGTCCCAACAGGTCTTGAGGGGCACAGTGGTACCCCCGAGCATGGGCAGGATGGACCCAAGGGGTCTGGGAGCCCCAAGGATGCCCCAGAGTGCAACAGGGGAGCCGCAAAGGGTCTGGTGGGGCCCATGGGTGCCTCAGGGTGTAGGCTGGGGTGTCCCAAGGGGTCAGCAGTGTCCCGTGGGTACCCCAGTTTACGATATAGGGATTCCAAGGGATCTGGGGATCCCGTGAGTGTCCCAGGGTCCAACATGGGGGTTCCAAGGGGCCTGGCGTTGCCATGGTGTAACATGGGGATCCCAATGGGTAATGGTGGCCTGGGATGCAGGCAGGGGGATCTCAGTGTGTCTGGGAGGTTCCAAGGGTGCCCAGGGTGCTAGAGTGGGTCCCAGTGGGTGTGTGTGGGGCAGGGAGGGCAGGTCAAGGGTGCCCAGGATGCAGGCAGGGGGTTACGAGGCATCTGTAGCAGGGGGAGGGTTCCAAAGGTGCCCTGTGGTGCAAGAGGGGAATCCCAAGGGGTTTGTTGGGGTCCCATGAGTGCCGCAAGGTTCAGGCAGGGGGTTCTGATGGGTCTCTGGGCGTTCCATGGGTGCCCCACGGTGCAGCAGGGGAGTCCCAAAGGGTCTGGGTGAGCAAGGGAGTCCCAGGGTACCTGGTGGGGGGTCCCAATGGGTCTGGAGGGCAACAAGGGTGTCTCAGGGTGCAGGCCTGGGAGTGACAAGAGGACTGCAGGGGGGCAAAGGTGCCTTGTGCTGCAACAGGGGGTCCCAAAGGATCTGGTGGAGTCCCCTGTGTGCCCCAGGGTGCAGGCAGTAGGTTGCAAGGGACTGGGGATCCCCAGAGTGTCCTGTGGTGCCACAGGGGGTCGGAAAGGGTCTGGGGGTCCCATGGAGCTCCAGGGGCAGGTGGGAGTACCAAGAAGTCTGGGCAAGACCAAGGGTTCCCCAAGGTGCAATAGGGGGATCCCAGTGGGTCTGTGGGGTTCCCAGGCTGCCCCAGGGTGCAGGCAGGTCCCAAGCCACCTGGGGCTCCAGTGGTTGCCCTGGGGTGCAGACATGGGTCTGGAGGGGATCCCATAAGTGCCCTGTGGTGCAGCTGGGGGTTCCAGTGAGTCTGGAGAGCTGCCAGGGGCTCCTGGGGCAGGAGGGAAACTCCATGAAGTGGCTGGGGCTCCAGGGGGAAGGGGGCCCTGCCCCCCTGCACTGCTGGGTGCCTCCTGGTGACACCGAGCCCGGCACAGGGCTCCCCGCGGGTGCTGCGCTCCAAGGAGCTGGAGGGGGCCGTGGGGCCCAGCGCCCCCCCCACGCCGGAGCTGCAGCTGCAGACGGGGCCCGCGGCCCCGCGAGCCCCCACACAGGTGCCCCCGCGCGCGGCGCCCCTCGCCCTGCGGCCCCCGGCACCCAGTGCCCCTGGGGCGCTGCCACCGGGACCTGCCACCCTGGGGGTCCCAGCACGAGGAGCCCTCGCTGTGGGGCCACCTGCACCACGAGCCCTCCCTGCTGGGTCCCAACCAGCTGGACCCGTCACCTTCGGGCCCTCAACACCAGGGCCCCCCACTCAGGGACACGTCCCACCTGGGCACCTCAACCTCGGGCTCCCAACCCCAGGCCCCTTCATCCCCAAAACATCTGACCATGTGTGTATCATTATAGAACCCCCACCCACAAGACCCCCCACCCCAGGCCAATGTCCCAGTGGCCATTCACCCGTGGGAACAAGTCCCCAGGATCCCTCAGCCGCCTGCTCTAAACATCAGGCTGCTTCAGGCCCACGGCTAGGCCCAGGGGACCCTTCATTCATGGGACGGTCCCCCCAGGACCACTTCACACATGGACCCCCATTCCCAGGAGCCCATAGACCCCCACCTATGCAACCCATCACCCGTGGGCCCTGGTACCCGGCACCCTTCATTTCTGGACCCCCACCTCCCGGCCCCTTCCCCCATGGGCTCCCAACTGTGAAACCCTTCACCCATGGGCCCTGCTTCCCTGGGCCCTCCTTCCGTAGTGCCCCCGGCCCTGGACCCTTCACCCATGGGCCCCTGCCCCCAGTAACCATCCCCCGTGGACCCCAGATCCCAGACCCCACAACTTGTATTCCCCAACCTGCTAAACCCAATTCTCACGGGCGCAAAACTCCTGTACCCATCACTAAGGGTCCCCCCCCATCAGCACCCTTACCCCGTGGGCCCCCACCTCCCAAATACTTCCCCTGTGGTCCCTGTTTTCCTGAACCCTTCACCCGTGGGCCCCCACCTCCCGGCCCCTTCCCCCAACAACCCCCACCACCAGAAAACATTCCCCATGGGACCTGGTCCCCTGCACCCTTCTCCTATAGGGCCCCATCACCCGGCTCTTTCCCCCATGGGTTCCCACCTCTACATCCCTTTATCCATCCACCCCCACATATGGAACCCAACACCCGTGGTCCCTGGTTCCCTGACCCCTTCATTCATAGACCCCCAACTCTCGAACACGTCGTCCCTGGACCCTTCTTCCCTGCACCCGTCCTCGGAAGGGTCCCCTCCCCTGAACCCTTCACCCGAAGGCCCCAACCTGCAGGATGCTTTACCCGAAGACCCTGTTCCCCTCGACCCTTCATTCGTGCACCCCCACCTCCCGGCCCCTTTCCCCATGGGCTCCCAACTGTCAAAACCTTCTCCCATGGGCCCTGCTTCCCTGGGTCCTCCTTCCGTAGTGCCCCCTGCCCTGGACCCTTCACCCGTGGGCCCCCACCCCCAGTAACGATCCCCCGTGGACCCCAGACCCCAGACCCCACAACTTGTATTCCCCAACCTGCAGGACCCAATTCTCACGGGCGCAAAACTCCTGTACCCATCACTAAGGGTCCCCCCCCATCAGCACCCTTACCCCGTGGGCCCCCACCTCCCAAATACTTCCCCTGTGGTCCCTGTTTCCCTGAACCCATGACCCCTGGTCCCTGGTTCCCTGACCCCTTCATTCGTAGACCCCCAACTCTCGAACACGTCGTCCCTGGACCCTTCTTCCCTGCACCCGTCCTCGGAAGGGTCCCCTCCCCTGAACCCTTCACCCGTGGGCCTCCACCTCCCGGCCCCTTCCCCCATCAACCCCCACCTCCTGAGCCCTTTCCCCATGGGCCCCGATCCCCTGCACACTTCTCCCATAGGGCCCCATCACCTGGACCCTTCCCCCATGGGCTCCCACCTCCACGTCCCTTTATCCATCGACCCCCACCTATGGAGCCCGTGACCCCTGGGTCCCGGTTCCCTGAACCCTTCATTCGTAGACCCCCGCCTCCTGAAGCCTTCACCCCTGGGCCCCGGTTCCCTGAACCCTTCATTTGTAGACCCCCGCGTCCTGAAGCCTTCACCTCTGGATCTCGATTCCCTGAACCCTTCATTTGTAGACCCCCGCCTCCTGAAGCCTTCACCCCTGGGCCCCGGTTCCCTGAGCCCTTCCAAAGGGCCCAAACCTCTGGACCCTTCCCCCATGGGCCCCCACCTTGTGGATACAGCACACGAAGACCCCAGGCCCCTCCACCTTTTATTCATAGGGCCCCAGGCCCTGAACACTTCATCCATGGGCCCCCATCCCCTGGGTCCTTCATCCGTAGGTCCCCCTACCCTGGGCCCTTCACTCATGGACCTTCACATCCCGAACACTTTGCCCGTGGACCCCACTTCCCTAGACCCTTTACCCGTGGACCCCGCTTCCCTAGACCCTTTACCCATGGACCGCGCTTCCCTGGACCCTTTATCCGTGGGCCCTGCTTCCCTGGACCATTTATTCCTGGGCCCCGCTTCCCTAGACCCTTTACCCATGGGCCCTGTTTCCCTGGACCCTTTATCCGCGGGCCCCGCTTCCCTGGACCCTTCCCCCATGGGCCCCAACCTCGCGGCCCCTTCCCCCATGGGCCCCCACCTCCCGAGCACTTTCCCCGTGGGTCCCGGCTCCCCGGACCTTTCTTCCATAGGGCCCCGACCCCCTGAACACTTCAGCCAGGGGGTCCCCATCTGCTCAGTTCCTCCCCTCCCGGAGCCACCACCCATGGGCTCCCACCTGCAGAACGGTTCCCCTGGGCGTCCTTGTCCTCAGTGCCCATCCCCTGTGGTCCCCCCCTAGCACAGTTGATCCATAGGCCCTACGAGCCTTCCCCCTTGTGCCCCCACCCCCAGGACCGTTGACCCTTGGGTTCCCTTTCCCCAGCCTGATCCTCCCCCCAGCAGCCGCAGGGCCCTGTTGCCAGGACCCCCCACCCCCAGGACACTTCCCTCCCAGCCCCCGTCCAGGACCCCTCCCCCTTGAGCTGCCCCCAGCCCCCTTCACCCACAGACTCCGGTGCCCAGGACCCTTCCCCGCGTGGCCCTCACCCCAGCACCCTTCACCCGCACAGCTCCTGCCCCCAGCGCCCCTCGCTCCCCGCAACAGCCCCCGATCCCTCCTGCCACAGGCGCCCGGGACCCTCCAGCCGCCCTTCCCCTGGCCCCTTCACCCACAGCAGCCTCCCCCGTGCAGCCTGGATGCCCAGAGCTCGTGCCCGAGCCCCTGCAGCCTTCAGGGCAGGGGTGCCCACATTGTCCCTGCGGGGCCGTGTGTCCCGAGTGCCCTGCACCCCTGGGTGCCCACGTGCCGGCGGGTGCCTGCCGGCTGCCCCAGCGCGTGCACCCCTCGGGTGCCCTCAGGCTGGTGCCCCGGTGCCTGGGGTGCGTGCGGGTGCTGGGACACCTGGGTGCGTGCGGGTGCCTGTCCCCAGTGTGCCTGCAGGCCAGTACCTGCAAGCCTGGGCCCTTGGGTTCATGCGGGCGCCCGGATGCCTGGGCCCTTGGGTGTGTGTGGGCACCTGCTGGGGGGCACCCCGATGCCGGGGTCCTCGGGTGCCTGCGGGTGTCCAGAGTGAGCAGCGAGCTCGCAGACACCCAGGTCCGTGGTGCACGCGGGAGGCCGGAGGCGAGCGTGGAGCTCCTGGGTGCCCAGCGCCCAAGGTTTGCAGGTGCTCGCGCAGAACGTGGCAGTGCCCCACACCGAGATTCGGATGAAGTCTCAAGCGGCGGATGGACCACAAGGACAAGAGCAGGATGCCAGGTGAGGCCCTCAAGGCACCCACAGGTGCCCCGAGTCCCCGCTGACACCACTGGAGTCAGAGGGGAAGGGCAAGGAATGGGGATGGCTAAGGGCACGGGAGCATCCCCGGGGTGGGCAGCCCAGCCAGGTGCTCACCCATGGGTGCCCCAAGACCACTCTGCTGACATGGACAACTGTTCAGAGGAGGAGAGCATCTGCTTGGAGCAGGAGGGCAGCGACGATGCTCTGCACAGCAGGTGGGTGCTTGACGGGTGTCCCACTGCTTGCACGGCACCCACAGGTGCCCCCGATGGTGCCATCCTGTCACACTGTCCCCCAGGACCTTTTCTACAAGAAAGAGGAGCTGCAGAAAGTGAAGAAGAGGAGGAGGACGCTCCCAGGCTCTGCTTGGACCCAGGTGAGCAGGTGCCTCTCCAGGGTGGAGGTGACAGGGTGCCCGGAGGGTCCTGCTGCACCCTTGGGTGTTGTGGGTGCCGCAGGAGGAGCTGGGGGCAGTACCCAGGATGCTCCCCCACGTGCCAGGGTGACAGGTCCTAGAATTGTGCCCAGGATGTCCCCAGCGGTGCTGGGTCCCCAGGGTGCCCCTGCCTCTGCCCTGACCTACCCGCTCTCCGCAACAGCAGCCCAACATCAAACAGAAATTGTTGGCCTTGCTGAGACACTTCAAAGTGTGGGGTGAGGTAGGGTGTCCCCCCAGGCACCCATGGGTGGCCCTGGGCCCCCAGGCTCCCTGTGGAAAATGGGGCTCTGCAGATGGTCCCAAACACCCCCCAGCTCCCTCTACTCCCACTATTAAGGTGTCCCCAACCTCTCCCAGACACCCCTGGTATTGGGGTGAATCCACCTCCCTTCACCCCCACAGTATTTAGTTCCCCCCAACCTTTCCCAGACCCTGCCCAGGATTGGGGTGCCCCAAGCCACATTTTCAGCCAATATTGGGGTGTCCCAGTTCCTCCTCAGGATTGCAGTGCCCCCAAATCCCTTCACCCCCAATACTGAGGTGCCCCAATCCCTTCACATCTAATATTGGGTGCCCTAGGACCCCCAGCACCTTTTAATATGGATATCGGGATGCTCATCTCCCCCCCAATATGAGGTTCCCCTTTATCCAACATTCTGGGGTACCCCAGACTCCCCTCACTATTGAGGTGCCTCCCATCTGCCTCCCCCCAGTACTGGGGTGCCCCAGGATCTTCTAAGTGCTGGGCTGCCCTCTAATGCCTTCCTCCCATATTGGGGTAGCTCAGACTCCCCCAGTATCGGGGTTCCCCCAGCTCCCTTTAACCCAATAGAAGGGTGAGACCCTCCCATAATGGAGTTCCCCAGGTTCCATCTCCTGATATGGGAGGGAATTGCCCCACTTCCCACTCAGGTTTGGGTTGCTCCCAAATCCCTTCATCCACAATTTTGGGCTACCCTGGGCCACCTCTGTAATAGGATGCCACCAGAAACCTTCATCCCTAATATTAGGAGTCCCCAGAGACCCCAATACTGTTGCCAGACCCCCCCAGTTCTGGTGGTTCCCTCAACTCTTTTCACCCCTGTCCTGGGTTACCGCAGAGCCCTCCAGTTTTGAGGGTGCCCCCCAGTTCCCTTTCCCCTCAGTTGTGGGGTGCCACAGACCCCCCCAGCATTGGTGATCCCCCCCACTCTGTACACCCCTAGTGTTAGGGTGTGGCAACTTCTGCCAGGCTCCTCCTAATATGGATCTGCCCCCTGCTCCATTTAAACTGGATATTGGGGTGTCCCAGAGCCCTCCCCAGTATTGGGGGTGCCCCAGACTCCCTTCAGCCCAGGTATTGCTGAGCCCCAGCTACTTGCACGGCCAATACTGAGGTGCCCCCGACATCTCCCAGACCCCTCCCTGTAGTGCAGGTGCCCACAGCTCCCTTCACCCAAAATACTGGGGTGCCCCAGATCCCCCCAACATTGGGGTGCCCAAAGCACCCCTGGCTGCCAGTATTGGGGTTCCCTGGAATCCCCCAGTATTGGGGATGCTCCCAGCTGCCTTCATTCAGAAGTTGGGGTGCCCTGACCCTTTTGCCAAGTATGTGGGTGCCCCAAATTCCCCCCCGCCACACACATATTGGAGTCGCTCCTAGTTTTTTGAGACCCTACCCAATATTTCTCCCTCAAAACAAACAAACAAACAATATTGGGGTGCCCTAGAGAATTTCACCCATAATATTGGGGTATTCTGGACTCACCACCCCAGGTTTGGGTGCCCCCAGCTCCCTTTTCTCCCCACATGGGGATGCGTAATTTCCCCCCCATATTGGGGTGCCCCAACTGACTGCCCTAACCCCCCCAGTGACCTTTCCCTGCCCAGGCTGCAGGAGGAGGACCATAAAAAGCTCATGGATTCTGGAGGAATCCCCGAAAAGTTGAAGACCCAAGTGAAAAGCAGCCAAGAGGAGCTGACATCAGCCAGGTAAGGGGCAAGCTGGGGTGGCGGGTGCCAGGCAACCGAGGCTGGGGTTTGGGGTAGAGGGGGGATATGGGTTGAGTTGGGGTCCTTGGCTCCTGAGGTGTGGGGACATTGGGGTTGCAGGAGAAATTTGGGGTCCCTAAAGTGGGATTTGGGGTCCCCGAGTGGATGAGGGATTTTGGAGTGCAGGAGAAAGGGGGGAAACTGGGTTCCCAAGAGGGCTTGGGGGTCCCTGTCGAGGAAGCAAGAAGGGATCTGTGGGGTTGGGGGGATTTTGCATCTCAGGACAGGGGTCATCTCAGGCCCCTGCGTGTCCTGAGTGGTGCCCTCGTTGCCCCAGAGCTGCCAGCGCAGGACAGAGGTGCCCCAGGCGGTGGAGGTGGTGGTGGTGGGTGCACAGGGGGGCACAGCCCCCTGTTCCCTTGTTTCCTGCGGCGGCTGCTGCTGGGCACCCACCGTGCCGAGTGGCCAGGCTGTCTGCGCTGCCTCCTCGTGCTGCAGGTGCGTCACCTTGGTCGGGGACAGTGCAGGGACGTGGGGGGACACAAGGCATTGGGGGCCGCGGGATATTGGGTGGACACATGGGGCATGAGGGACACATAGGAGATTGGGAGCACATGGTCAGGGACACAGAGGGACTGGGGACATGTGGGATCAGGGAGACAGAGGGCAGGGAGGGAAACCTAGAGAGCTGGGGACATGCGTGGCATGAAGAGTGCAGGACATTAGGAACACATCAGGACATCGAGGGGACAAGGGCATAGAAGGTACACAAGCCTTTGGGGACACATGGGGCATTGGAAAAACATGGGGAACAGGAGGAGACACAGGATATCTGGGAACATGCAGGGCATTGAGAGACACAAGAGCTAATGGAGAGTACGGGACATAAGAGGACACAAGACACGTGTGGACACATGGAGCATTGTCAGGACAGAGGCCATGATGGCATGTACAGAGCATTGGGGATATGGAGGACATGAGGCACAGAGCATATTAGGGATACATAGGGAATTGGGAGAATTTGGGTCATAAGGAACACATTGAGACCCTGGGTGCACAAGGATGATGTGGGGCACATGGGCCATCAGGGGGACAGAACATCAGGGGTTCACAGGATATTTGGGGCCACACAGAGCTTGGGAACACGTTTGCCACCAGGTACATAGCGCATTAGGGACACCCAGGGCATGGGCAGACACATGGGGAATCGGGGGACACAGGACATCAGGGGACAGCCAGAGCATGAGGGACATGTGGAGCATTAGGGACACAGGACATTAGGGACACATGGGAGATAGGGGGGACATGGGGCACTGGGGACGCATGGAGTATCAGGGACATGTGGGACATTGGTGGGTCACAGAGAACATTGGCGGACATATGAAGCATTGGGTGGACATATGGTGCATCGAGGAGACATGGCAAGTCAGAGACATGCAGGACATTCAGTGACTTGCCAGGGAAGGAGACACGCCAGGGATGCAGGACGTCACAGCAGGGATCGGGGCAGTGGGTCTGTAACAAGACAGGGACAGCCCGAGTTTCCCCTGTCCCAGCCATGGGCACTATGGTGGTCCGTGGGGTGGTGACACCAGTGTGGGCACAGTGTGGGGACACCCTGGGAGCCACCAGCGCTGGCTTCCCGGTTGTCCCCACCTCCCTGGGTGCCCCCGCGGATGCTGAGCATGTTGGGGCCCCCACAGGGCTCCCGCCAGGTGCTCCCTGAGCAGCTCAAGCCGCTCTGGGTGTGAGACAGCCCTTCCCGAGAGCATCGTTGTGGTAGAGGCGGCCGAGCGGCAGGGCCAGGTGAGCGTCGGGGCACCCCCAGGTCCTGCTGGGAGCAGGGGGACATGGGGACCCTGCCGGGCACGTGCTGACCCCACTGCACAACCACCCCTGTCTGTCCCCAGATTGTTGGGGACCTGCTGCAGGAGCAGAAGAAGCCACTGGTGGCTGCTGTCAAGCTGCAGGCCAAGCTCTCGGACATCCTCACCTGCATCCAGCACTAGTGAGTGTCACTGCTGGGTCCCCAGGATTACTCCAGTCACCCTCAGTAGTTTCCATGTCTCCTCTGTGCCAGGCCTGGGGTGCCCTTGTTGCCCATGTCCCCTCCATGTCATCGTTGGGGTGCTCCTGGTCCCCAGGTCCCCCCTGTGCCATGTTTTGGGTGCCCATGGTCCCCATGACCCCATTGGGTGACCCCACCCACCCCAACATGCCCCAACGCTCCATGGGATCCCCAGTGGGCCCCCCCAACCTGGTACCCCCCGCACACAGTGGGAGCCACTTTGGGTGCCCACTCCCAACCCAACATGAGAACCGCTGGGTTCCCCCGTGACCCTGCTCTGGGCCCAAAGGGGACCCCACGCGTCCCCTGCGTGTCCTGAGTGGTGCCCTCGTTGCCCCAGAGCTGCCAGCGCAGGACAGAGGTGCTCCAGGCGGTGGAGGTGGTGGTGGTGGGTGCACAGGGGGGCACAGCCCCCTGTTGCCTTGTTTCCTGCGGTGGCTGCTGCTGGGCACCCGCCGTGCCGAGTGGCCGGGCTGTCTGCGCTGCCTCCTCGTGCTGCAGGTGCGTCACCTTGGTCGGGGACAGTGCAGGGACGCGGGGGGACACAAGGCATTGGGGGCCACGGGGTATTGGGTGGACACCTGGGGGATGAGGGACACATGGGAGATTGGGCACAGATGGGATCAGGGACACAGGGGGCATGTGGGATTAGGGATACAGAGGACAGGGGAGGGAAACATAGAGAACCAAGGACATGGGTGGCATGAAGAACGCAAGACATTAGGAACACAGCGGGACCTTGAGGGGACAGGGGCATAGAGTTCACATAAGACTTTGGGTGTGGGAATATATAGGATAAAAGGTTCGTGAAGGGAACCTGTTGAAGATTGCAAAACTAGGACTGAGGAACTGCTGGTGAAGCAGAGGAGATCCAGGATTGGTCACTGGGATGCTGGCGCTCCAGGATTGGTGGGTTAAGATGTGTGAAGGTTATATGAATACCCAACCCTGGTTGGGTTTTTATACCAACCCTTCAGCCTTTGGCTGAAGACCATTGGCCCATCAATTAATCTACAGTGCTTATAAGCTACTTTCCAAAGGAACTTCGTAGCATACAACAGTTTTCCTCTGTCTGCATTCGTGACACATCTGAGGATCCTCACCTCCCTCAGCATCACAAACCTCAGCTTCTTCTGACAATGATGATTCTATAAAATGAAATAAAATGGCAGAAAGTGATGTTTCACCTGTTTATAACTCCAGAAAGCAGTTTCAAGTGTCTTTTCTCAATGCGTAGTACAAGGGAAACACACACAGTAGCTTTTTTTAGGACACAAAGTGACAAGAGGGTAAGAGTACCATGTTGGGTTTATGACTTTTCTTTGAAGGATATGTACATATATCTTTTTATACTTCTCAATGGAGATCTTTAAATTAAAATCAGTAAGTTTGGATATGGAAATAACAAAACTTAAAGGTTAAGTTTTTGATAAAACAGTGCAATGAAAGAAAAAAAGTCATTATAAACTAAACTACAAGTAGAAACAGATTTATAAAAAGTAGACCTTCTGAAGTGACACTTTAGCAGCCCATTTGTAATGGGGCATTAACAGAAATGGCAATGAGCAAGTGAAGTGGCAAAGAAATGCAATGTGCACAGGTTACATGCATGCAATAAATGCAGCAAAATGCACTTGCAGAAGAAATTTAAATCAAAGCTGAGTGTGTGTGTGTGTATATAAATATATTCAAGAAATTGTACCTCATTTATATGCAATAATTTAGCCCTGGAGAGTACCTGTGCACATAACCTACTTTCCAAAGGAGCTTGGTAGCATATGACAGTTTTCCTCTGCCTGAGGCTGTAACGCTTCCGAGGATCCTCACCTTCCTCAGCATCACGAACATCAGCTGCTTCTGACGATGATGATGATTCTGTAACTACAGCAGGAGGATACACTTCAGAGGAGCTCTCATGCACATCTCCCTTCCTGAAAATCCTTGCTGTGCTGCACAAAACCAGGAAACCTGCCCCACTATTGCTGTAGCAAGAGCACTGTTTCCCATGCTGAATAATACTGCCCGTTTACTTGACTTCCCACCTGTCTGTGGCATCTGTTGCCTTTTATTTGTGTTTGGTTGTGAGCATGTTGTGAATGTTTTCCTTTATTTTTCTGAGCATCTGTCCTGAGCTCAGCCCAGCCCAGTCCTGACATCCATCCCTCTGGCTTGTAACCCCGATGGCAATAGAGAATTATGCACACATGGAAATTATCCAGTAGTTAGCTCACTTCTGTGAGCAGTAAAGATAACTTAAAGCCAGAATTAACCTATCTCCTGAGTTGCATAAGCTTTTCCAGCAGCTTCATTCTTCTTGGAAGCATACATGAAGTTTCCCTGCTTAAAAGAACCAAGAAAATCAGTCACAAATATGCAGAGCACCTGACATGCACGTACTTTGTGCCTGTATAGAAACTTTATCAAGGCACTGCATATACACAAAAGATCCATTTTTTCTGCTCTACTTGAAAAAAAGGAATTTGGACCTAAGCGGGAAGCTATGAAGGCAACTTTCTAGCCTGCTCACAAAAGGAAGTGTTCAGCATCCCAAACGAAGAATTCCAGTTACCAGCAGAAGGAGGCAATAAGGATTGCTGTGTGCTTCAACAGCACCTCCTCCAGGGGCACAAGACTACTTAAGATGACGTGCAATGCAGGCACAGCAACATATACACAGAAAGCAGCCACCAGGAAATGTGGTTTAGAAATTAGAAGGCTTCAAAACCCTAAAAAGGTAACTCTGGAAGTGGCTTTTAATCAGTGAATATTCTAAATGGGCTTTAAGTCGACTTAAGAAAATGCTTACATGCTACATTTGCCTTTCACAGCTGACTAAACTACACGATACAGGACATTCTTTGTAAAGTGAGGAGATTTTAAGAAAAAAATACAGGTCATGAGGAATCAAAGTTTGAGTCACATCACACTGACAAACACACAGAGGCATTCTACAGTGCATTTTATAGGCTAAAACTTAACTGAGCTTTCCAAACTCCCCCCCCCCCCCCCCCATGATCAGAAACTTAACTTAGGAACGAAGGCTGAAAGGACAGACAGCTTGGTTGTGCCTATGTGATGAGAGGCATCGGGCAGTCTGTTTGCCTCTTTAATCCCAGTCACAATTTTCGGTATGTTTTGAAGTGAATACCCAAGTCCTAGTAAGTCTGTAAACAGTTTGTCCATTCAAAAATCACTAAAAAGCAATTCAGGAAGCATGGTGTAGGATGTATATGGTGGCATTTCAGTGCAGCTTCACATTTTCTAAAGATGAAATTTCCACCACCCTTGGAGAATACTTGTGGGAATACTTGTGTTATGAATGAAGTTCTTATTCCACTGCTATAAAATTCATCTTACTAGTGTTTATTTACATAGGAAGGTTCTTATAATGCATTCACTTTTAATATCCTTCCCTTTCAGTTTTTGCTTGTAACAAAAATTTACTCAGCTCTGTAATTTCGTTCCAAGTTAAACCACTGAAAATCAGTGAAACCTGCCAAACTCCCACGTTTCATTTAACAATCTATTCTCACAACAGCTTCAGCTGACTTCGGCCAGTGAATTCCAAATTTGGGGGCTAAGTGCAATAGAAGGGCAAGGGTTGACCAAGTGCGACCCTCATCTAGAAGCCAGCCTCAACGGAGATCCTGGAGATCCTTTGGGGTTGCTGTTACTCACCTTCTTCCGCTTCCTCATTGCTTTTGTCCTCATCTGCTGTCAGGTCTGGGGATTGCGTCCGTAAAGAAAGAGGATGGGGAGAGAAGGGAGAAAAGAATCTCTGCATTAGTTTGTCAAGAGTAGTTTATCACGGCAAATGCGCAAGCGTGCAGATAAGATCTCAGCAATCAACAGAAAGAGAGATCCCAAGACAGGTCAGAAAAGAGGTAGGATTTTTATAAGAGCGGATGACCTTCTCTGGAAAAGTCACTCTGCTTCTAGAGTGCTGACATTAAAGTTAATGTAATCACGGTTCCTTTGTAGAGTTTTAGCTGCAGATGTAGCATAGCACTGTTCACTGTATATGTTATTACACTTCCTTTTTAAAGGTTTTATTTGACCAGACATAGGAAACATAGGAACATATTTCCTGGAAAAGTTAAATTCCATGTCTAATGAAAAGGATGGAAGCACATCTGAGGACGATGACACATCTGAAGGCAGTGGAATCATTTCTCCAGCTGACATTGAACTGTCTTCATTGAACTAGTGTCTTGAAGAAGGTTCCTAAGAAAAGAAGGAAATTCAAATTCTACCCGGAACTGCGGAGACTCGGGGTCTGAGTCCTCAAAGCTGAGTGTCCAAGGCCAGCTCTCAGGGACCCAGAGTGCATGTCTGTTTGATCTAGAGGTATATACACATATACACACATAGACACGTTGTCTGGATGCATGAAAACCTGCTCAGCTTCAAACAGAGCCAGCGAAAAACTTCAGCACCTCCATAGGGCCACCAGGTTCCACCACTAGTGACAAACTTCCAAACAAGGAGCAACATTTAAAGGAGGGGTTTATTTATCAACACACAGCCAATCTAAGCAACTAAAAACCCTCTAGTTCTGCTGTATGAACCGCGCAAGCTGGTGATTACCAAGGTTTTGCCCTTAGGTTGTTAAAGAAGAAGAAGAAGAAGAAAAAAAAAAAACTTTAACCACTTTGGGCTATGCAAATGGGTGACATTATTAAGTACAAAGTAAACAATTTCTAAGCACTGCTAGAACTAACTAACAATTTATGTTCGATAGGTCTAGTACCCATGGGTAGTCTTCATATACTCCTGGACTCCCACAGACCCAGCAACCCAGCATTTATTCTGCAGACCCAGTCCCAGCCAGCGGTACAGATCTATGGTGAGTTAATCGGGGCTTTCCATCCTCTTCCTTTAACCAAGAAGTCCAGATTTCTGGGCTCCTGGAAATCTTAACTCTGGTATGATGAGTCCATCCATGCTCAGCTGTCTTGATTGATGTTTCTGTGGTTAGTAATACCTGATAAGGTCCACGCCACTTTGCCAGCAGCAATGCTTCTTTCCATGCTTTGACCAAGACTCAATCCCCTGGTTGGATATCATGGACTGCAAAATCCAAGGGGAAGGTCTGTGCTAGCTGGCTTTCTGTTGGAGAGACTTCACAAGAGAAAGTATTCTGATCACATATTGTTTTAAATATATATCACTTATCTCTACCTCCTTTCCAGGTTGGGTGTTAGCAGGATAGGGAATCCCAAACATTATTTCAAAGGGGGACAGCTGAATGTCTCCCCCTCGGTTTTGCTCTTATTCTTGCTAAAGCTAATGGGAGAAGTCGTGTCCACGGCATCTTAGTTTCTAACACCATTTCAAAAGATGCTTTTTAATGTTCCCGTTCATCCTTTCCACTCTACCCGAGCTCTGGGGATGCCAAGGGGTGTGCAAGTCCCATTGAATCCCCAGGGCAGTCATGACACCTTGAAGGACCTTTCCTGTAAAATGAGTGCCTCTGAATCTACTGCCTCTACCAACCCATATCTTGGCCTCTGTGGGCATTCCCTCCTGCAATGTCCTTCCTCTCTGCTGAGGGCAGGCTAAACTGCATTTTGGCCTGCCTGTGTGTGCTCATCCTCCCATAATTGACAAGCTTTTTGCAAGATTATCCTCTTTCCCTGGGATCCAAAAAGGATTCCTAAAAGAAAATCCCAAACCTGCCAAGTATAATCTGCATTTCTTACATATTCAGTTATCATTTCCCAATTCCTATAGGATCATCTAAATAAGGGGGTAGTTCTTTCTTTAATCCCCTTCTTTTAATCCCCGTGGTCAATGGCACGATTACAAACCCAAATCCAAACCATGCCC